>NC_080165.1:65600905-65726909 GCF_950295315.1 Erinaceus europaeus
GAACTGGGCTCTGAAATGGCCAACAAATAACATATTAATTGGAACACAGCACTGTGTTTTACATAATGTTTTTGTTCTGTTGTATGGGGCACTTAGCATGTGCCCATATGCTACACTGCGGCTACCTCTCAGTCTGTTCTATTTAACTCTCACAGCAAGTCTAGGAAGTGATACACAGATTATACCCATTTCCCAGATGAAGATACTGAAGTTCTGGGAGATTGAGTCACTTATCCAAGGTTGTGGGGAGGAACACCCCTTCTATGGGGATTTTTTGGGAACAGAAGACTCCCAGGTTTCCTTCTTTCTTTCTTCCTTTCACCAACCCCACGTTTTCAGAGCAGCTTACACATCTTCCTTTTCCTGTGCAAACCCTCATGTGGATGACCTACTATGTGCTATTCATGGTCTTCCCAAACACCTTCCTTTCTTCAAACCCTAGGCCCCTCCACTAATAAACTCTGGGGAGCTGGTTCAGACCACAAATTCAGGCAGGTGAAAGGAAAGCAGATTGGAGCATTCCTTGCAGAATTACTACTTCTTTCCCAGCAAAATTGTCTGTGTATGCAACTAGGGAGAAGGCACAGTGGTGTTGGACTCTCAAGCATGAGGTCCTTAGTTCAATCCCCAGCACTGGATGTGCCAGAGTGATGTTCTTGTTCTCTTCACCCCATCTCATTAGTAAATAAGCCTTTTAAATTTCTTAAAGCATTTATGTGCTTAGTACTGCCTTCTCTAGGTACATGCAAACATATGTACACACACACACACACACACACAAAAGCAGGAGTCCAGGATATGGTTCAGCAGAAGGAAAACACTTCTTGTCATTCAGGTTGTTTTCCAGTAGAGTGGGTAGGTGGCCCTGCTATAAATGTCTAACCTCTGGCTAGAGGATCCCTGTCCATTGGTGGTACCAAATAAATTCCTGGAAGGGTGAGGAGATAGCATAATAGTTATACAAAGAACTTTCTTTTTTTTAATTATTTATTATTATTTTTTAATATTTATTTTATTTATTTATTCCCTTTTGTTGCCCTTGTTGTTTTATTGTTGTAGTTATTATTGTTGTTGTCATTGTTGGATAGGACAGAGAGAAATGGAGAGAGGAGGGGAAGACAGAGAGGAGGAGAGAAAGATAGACACCTGCAGACCTGCTTCACTGCCTGTGAAGGTGACTCCCCTGCAGGTGGGGAGCCGGGGTTCGAACCAGAATCCTTATGCCGGTCCTTGTGCTTTGCGCCACCTGCACTTAACCTGCTGCGCTACAGCCCGACTCCCACAAAGAACTTTCATACCCAAGGCTCTGAGGTTCCAGGTTAAGTATCTGGCACCACTATAAACCAGATTTGAGGGTGCTAGGCGGTGGCACACCCGGTTAAGTGCTTGCATTACAGTGTGCAAGGACCCACATTCAACCCCCGGTCCCCACCTGCAGGGGAAAAGCTTCACAAGTGGTGAAGCAGTGCTGTCGGTGTTTCCCTATCTCCTCCTCCCCTCTCAATTTGTCTCTGTCTCTATCCAGTAATAAATCAATAAAAAAATTTTTAAAAATAATTGAACAATGCTCTGGAAAGGAAGGAAGGAAGTCAATCCTGGATTCTCTTGGCTACTTGCTCAGAAATCAATTCCAGTCTGAGAAATCTGTGACATTATTGCATACGTAGAGATCAAGTTGAATTCAGAGTTAGTGTTTGAGTTTCTTGACAATCTTAGAATAGATGTCATGGAGTGGTGCCGGGCTAGCTTGGGGGTGCCTTCTTCCCAGGCACATACTCTCTGGGTTGGGGAGAACTCCACCGGAGCCAGCCTGGGCTACTGCTTACTCAGCGACGCGGGAGAGAGACCAGGAACTCATGGCAGAGTGAGAACGCAATGTGTCTTTATTGATCAGAGACTACGCTTTTTTTGGATAGAACTGGAAGTGGCAAGTTGGAAAAGGAAATGGCTAGGAAAGGGGGTGGAGAAAAGGAAAAAGGGGGCTAAGGAAGAAATTTCCTTAGAAACTATTGCAAAGGTTTTAACTGGTGGGATTAATGTTACACTGCAGGCAGGGGGGGTAGAAAGAAGATAGATCAAAGGTATGGAATTGGGTGGGGATCTTTCAGGCAAAACAATGATTATGTAAATAGGCCATAGTGTCAGGAATTCAGGGGAGTTGGCTTAATTCCTGACAGGGTGGCTGATACCAAGCAGAGAAGAAGACACGCCTAGTTAGTCCAGTCAGGTGGGCAGGCGTGAAGATAGCTTCTTGGAGTAGGCAGAAATTCACTATAGTGGAATAGGGGGAGGAGTGCCCCTTTGAAAAGGAAAAACAATATTTGGTGGATTCTAGGATCATTTGCAGTTGGAGGAGGCATATCCAGAAATTCAGTACCTAGAGGCTCCTAGAAGAGATCCCTAAAGACCTCACCTCACCCTAGGTGCTCACCTGGGTCCTCTGAATTTTTTTTCTTTTTCTTTTTCTTTTTCTTTTTCTTTCTTTCTTTCTTTCTTTCTTTCTTTCTTTCTTTCTTTCTTTCTTTTTTTTTTACCAGAGCACAGCTCAGCTCTGGTTAATGGTGGTGCATGGAATTGAACCTGAGACTTTGGAGCCTCAGGCATGAAAGTCTCTTTGCATAACCATTATGCTATCTATCCCCACCCAATTTCCTATCTTCTAATTTGCTTCTTCTTCAAGTGGGCCCTTTAGTGTGTTATGATCAAGGGAAAGGCTGTCTTTCCCCCAGTGTTTCATGGGCTGGACATTGGGTTCGGGGCCCTGGGAGTAAATGAAATACCTCTGCCTGCCCAATACCTATGCTTCACTCTAGGTCTTAACACCCTCCTTCCCAGAGCCCATTTCAAGAATTAGGAAGCAGGCAACCACCTCCTCTGTGGCAAGTGATGGTAATAGTATCTGAGCAGCCTGACATAGATAGGTCTAAATACGAAGCTGGCATGAGAAGGCTAGGGAGAAGCACCAGGAGGAAAAGGTGGTCTCTGCTAACCTTCAGTCAGTTCTAGAGGAGCCCCTCTCCTCTCACTTCTTTGCTATTTAATTATTTGCTTACTTATTTATTTTGTATAGAAAAGTTGAAAGGGGAGGAGACAGAGGAAGAAAGAACAGACACCTGCAGCACTGCTTCACTGTTTATGAAGCGTCCCCCTGCAGGTGAGGATCAGGGGCTTGAACCTGAGTTCCTATGCACTGTAATATGTGTGTGCAACCAGGTGTGCCACCATCTTGCCCCTCCTCTCACTTCTTTGCCTGAAAAAAGAAGTGGGGTTTCACCTCAAAACTGTACCTAAGAGTGCACTCACATAGGATATTGGCAGTGTCTCTCCATCTCTGGTGCTGGCTCCTTCTATTCTCTCAGCCTGTCACTGCATCCTAGTACCCTTCTCTGTCATTGCCTCTTCTATGTTTTCCTCTCCATCCTGATCTGACACCTGTGTCCCCCCTGTTCGCAGGAAGATGTGCATTTCTCTGGACCTTCCTCTTCCATCATCTTCTGGCTTCTATAGATACAACCTGGAGACAAAGGTGACGTTACATCCCCAGAAACCCTCCCCTTGGTCTTACTCTGTCATTCAAATTCCTCCCTCCTGTTGTCTAAGAAGAAACCACTTCATTGGGAGATCATCCCCAAATAGGGCTTTTATCAGTGTTCCATATAACAGGGCATTCTACTCATGAGGTTGGACGCTGGCCTCCTCTGAGGGACCCAACTCCCCCCTCCAGGTCCTGCAGTGGCCAGTCTTAATAGCAGTCTGACCAAAAATTATTATAAAAACACCTGCAAGGACTTACCTTTCAAAGGCTGACATGCAGTCTCAACCAAGGAGGGGCCCCACTCCCAAGACACATTTGTAAACTCCTATCCACATCTTCCTTCAAACCAAATCTTGTTAAATTAACAATAGTGTGACTTTTTCTTGTTTCAAAAGAGAAAAGGAGGAAGTCACAATTCTAGATCCTTGCAGAAGTATTTCACTTAGTTTTCACAATCACCATGAAAGGTTGAACTTATGTCTGGCTTTGTAGCTGAGAAATTGATGTTCAGAGAGGTGAAGTCATTTGTCAAAGTGCCCAGCAAAAGTCTGACCTATCTGAGTCTAGGACCTCTGTCTCTTTCTCTGAACCTCTGAACAATGTCATTTTGGAGATAGATCAATGACAAGTACAGTGGATAAGAGACAGGGAACTGGCATGATCTGGAATGGTCAGTTGAAGCCCTTTTTAATCAGTTGGGCTTTTTCTGAGGACTTGGGGCTCAACTGCCCTCATGTTCCCACCCTGAAGCCTCATATTCCTCCATAGGATGCTCAGACCAAGGCAGGAAAACCAACCTCCCTCCCCCTACACCCCAGTTCTGTCCAAGATCTGACTTTAAAAGTAGGCTTCCCTCCTCCCTGATTATTACCATTATTACCATCAAAACTCAGTCCATAACCAAAAGAGCCTGAAAAATATCTTAACAAATAGGACTCATGCCTTACCATGAGTGGCCTGGGTTTGAGTGCCAGCATTACATGGTAGGACCATAGCACTAGAGGAAGGTCTGATGGTGATGGTAGTGGTGGTGGTGGTGGTGGTGGTGTGTGTGTGTGTCTGTAATATAAAGAATGAAAATATCTGGGGCTGGTGGTGCACACATGGTTGAGTGCACATGTTACAGTGTGCAAGGACCCAGGTTCAAGCCCCCAGTCCCCACCTGCAGGGAGAATGCTTCACCAATGGTGAAGCAGAGCTGCAGGTGTGTCTCTGTCTCTCTCTCTCTCTGTCTCTATATCTCCTTTCCTCTTGGTTTCTGGCTGTCTCTATGAAGTAAATAAAGATTATAAACAAAATTTTTTTTAAGAATTAAAAAGCCAGCTAAGATCAGTGAAATCAGTGTGTGAAGCCTCAGTCTCTCTGTCCCTCTCTCTTACACACACACACACACACACACACACACACACACCTGGATCTGTGTGAATTTTGATTCAAATAAGATGAAATGAAAATATGTTGTGACACAACTGAAAAATTAGAACACTTAACTGGATATTTGATGATAGTAAAGCAGGATTTTTAGTAATGACTTTTGTAGAACTATTTCAGATTTATAGCCAACTTCAGAAAACAGTAGAATTGCCATGTACCCCACTCCACTTTCCTGCACCCAGCTTCCCCAGTTACTACCAACTTACACTAGAGGGTACATTTGGTGAAAACAGTGAGCCAAGTTTTGGCCTGGTATTGCTAACAAAAGGCCAGAGTTTCTTCAGATTTCCTTAGTTTTCACTTAATCTTCCCTTTCTACGCTAGGACACACACTGCATTTAGTTGTCATGTCTCCTCAAGCTTCTGTAGGCTGTAACAGCTTCTTGGATGGTCTTTATTGTCAGTGGCCTAAACATTTTCAAAGAATAATGGCTAGACAGCTTGTAGACCATACTTCTATTGGGATTAGATGTTTTTCTCCCAAGGAGAGTAGGATCAGGAACTTGGAAGATGATAATCACTCAGGTAAACCCACTGTCATCACATCATATAAAGGGACTCCACTGTGACCAGGGCAAGTTGAGTGAAGGACTAGCATGCTTAGGGTCTGGGGTTAGATCTAGATACCAAATAGGCTGAAACAGAGGGGCTTCTCTCTAAAAAGTAATATATCTTTAAAATTAAAGGTGATCAGGGGCCAGGCAGTGGTGTACCTGGTTAAGCACAAACATTACAGTGTGCAAGGACCTGGGTTCAAGCCCCTGGTCCCCACCTGTAGGGGGAATGTTTCACAAGTGGTGAAGTAGTGCTGCAGGTGTTTCTCTGTGTGTCTCTCTCTCCATCACCCTTTCTCAGTTTCTCTCTGCTTCTATCTAATGAATAAATAAAAATTTAAAAATAAATAAATAAATAAACAAAAGTGATCAGGGCTGGGGAGATAGCATAGTGGTTATGCAGAAGACTTCCATGCCTGCCAGCACCAAACTTCCCAAGTTCAATGTCCTTACCTTCATAAGGCAGAGATGAACAGTGCTCTGGTAAAAAGAAGAAGGAAGAGGAGAAAGAGGAGGAGGAGAAGGAGGAGGAGGAGGAGGAAACAAATAAAAATTTAATAATAATAATTAAGGTGATCAGGTCAGCAAAATAGCTCACCTGGATAGTAAACTACATTGCCATGTGTCCTCAGATCCAGCGCCACCACATTGGAGAAAGCTTTGGTACTATGGTCTCTCCCACTCTGTGTGTGTGTGTGTGTGTGTGTGTGTGTGTGTGTGTGTGTGTGTAAGAGAGAGAGAGGAGAGAGGAGAGAGAGAGAGAGAAATCATCCTGGAAAGTTGAAGTCCCAGTGATGTAAAAAGTAAATATATATATATATGAATAGAACATCAACATTATTTATGATGTTTAATGTTTACCTTGATGAAGTGGACAAAAGCAGTGTGCCAGGTTTCTGTGCTAAAAAGTTTTCCTCTCCCCTTCCCATGCTGTGCTATTTGGAAAGAAGCCACTATAGAAAGATCACAGTTAAAGGGAGGAAAGTTATGCTGCTCCCCCTCCTAGAGTAGCCACATGAGGTATTTGGAATTATTCTGCACAGGAGATTTCTTTCTTTCCCTTTCTCATTCATTTGTTTATTTGAGTATTTATATCTGCATAGACTCAATGATATTTATTTCTTCTTTGAGTAATAATCAGATGCTACTATATTTATTTTGTTGTTCCAATTGTCCCAAATTTGGCAACTGGGAACCATTTCACCTGGATCTTCTGTCTCTTTGACATACCCTAACAATGTGGAATTTTTCTTTTTGCTTTTAGTTTATTTTGCTCCAAGGACTCCCATGCTTTCTGGCACTATAGGACACTCCGAGTTCATCTTGTTTTTTTTTTTTTAATCTAATATATTCCCTTTTTAAAATATTTATTTACTTATTTATTTATTTATTTTCATGAAAGAGAGACCAGAATGCTTATTGCTCAGCTGTGGCTTATGGTGGTGCTGGGGCTCTTGAGGAGCCTCTTGTATATTTCTTTGCCTGGTCCTAAAATCAGTTATCTCACCAAGGAGCCCTGGTTCCTTTTATAGGAAAATGGTACTAGAACCTAGATTCAGGTGATACATATGCCTATTGCTATCAGGTTAAGGATTAATTTTCATTATTTACACATTGATAGTGAAATCAAAGTTATTTTTAGAGTCATTATCTTTTTTAGGTGCATAAGAAATGTTTATAGTTAAGATAATATGGCTGTCTTTCCTCCTATCTCTTTCATTAATAAACAAATAAAACCTTTAAGAATAAAAGTGGAAAAATAAATAAAGGGGGGCTGGGTGGTAGCTCATGGTGCTAAGTGCGAGGACCAGAGTAAGAATCCCAGTTCGAGCCCCAGGCTCCCCAACTGCAGGGGGGGTTGCTTCAGAGGCAGGTCTGAGGGTGTCTGTCTTTCTCTCTCCCTCTCTGTCTTCACATCCTCTCTCAATTTCTCTCTGTCCTATCCAACAACAAATGATAGCAATAATAACAATAACAGTAATAATAACAACGATAAACAACAAGACAAACAAAAGGGAAAAAATAGCCTCCAGGTGCAATAGATGCTTGCTGAGTCCCAGCCACCCTAGAGGCAAAAAAGAAGGAGGAGGAGGAAGGGAAGAAGCAGAAGGAGAAGGAGGACAAGGAGGAGGAGGAGGAGGAGAAGGAGGAGGAGGAGGAGGAGGAGGGGAGGGGGGTAGGAAAGATGGAACAAGACAGACTATGGATCGTTCATGGTCTGATCAACTGGTGAAATACAAAGAAGTTATTTATACTACTCTGCCTACTTTAGTGTACACTTGAAATGTCTGGAGTAAAATATTAAAATAACAGTTTGGGAGGTTATACAGTGTCTAGAACTTTAGACTTAAAGACATGAGTTCTTGAGCTTGATTCCAGGCATCATATGTGCCAGAGAGATGCTCTAGTGTCCTCTGTCTCCATCTGTCTCCCTCCCCACCATTAGTAAGAAAATAAATCTTAAAATAAATTAAAATGTACAATCACAAAGGAAACAGGAAATAGCTTACCCAGTAGAGAGCACATTTTACCATTAGAGTCCCTGATGACCACATGGGATGCACCATGCAAGAAGAATCACAAGTGATAGAACAGTGTTGTGATGTCTCTTCTCTATTAAAAAATGAAAGGAGGAAGGAAAGAAGAAAGAGAAGGAGAGAAGGAAGAAATGAATGAAAAAAATGAAAGAATGAACTACCAGGAGCAGCAGAATTGTGCAGGTAGGAAGTCCCATGAAAACCCAAGGGGAAAAAAAAAAAGTTAATGAACAGACTAAACTCTATTCCAGCCACCTCCTCTAGAAGCTGTTCTACATTACTCTCACAGGGCCTGGTATTGACTCCTTGCTTCAGCTGACCACTCCTCCTCTCTGCTCTCCCCAGGTCTTTGCCCCTAACCACCTGCGAAAAAGACATCTCCTCCAGGGGAGGCACACTGGCAGCCATGCCCAAGTGCTACATGTGGCAGACAGTGTGCCAGACCTGCTCATGATACTTGGAATACTCACCTCCAAAAGCCCCAGGAAGTTGGCATTATTCTGACTCTGAGTTTACAGGTGAGGAAAGTGAACAAAAAAGAAACCCCTCCCCCCAACCACATGACCCCTAACTGCAGAGTTGGGCCCTTCTGAATCCATCAGAGGGAGAAGCAGTTTTGAAGCATAAGGCTAGCTTTTGCCTCTCTGAACCCACCTTCCAGCCTGCTCCCCTTTCCTCTGTGTCCCCCAGGGTTGATCCCCCCAGTGTGTATCACTCAGCTCTGTGCTCTGGCTAGTTTCCGCATGGCAGGTTGACACACAAGAGGACTGAGGATGGAAGAGAAGTGGGAGTGTCTGTTCTCTGCTATGTTCCTCCAATGAAAGCCCCAATCCTATGGGGCAGAGACTCCCCACAACTCCCAAAGCACTCACTGATTTACAGGACTACCACCTCTCCTTCCCTTTCAGAATTAGGGGCTTCCTGTTGCACCCTGTACCGTATATGGATTTCCAGCAACTCAGCCAGCCTAAGAGGAAAGTGTAGAACACCCACAGCACATCTATGAGACTTTGGGTTTAATCTTTAGCGCCATATGAGAACAACAATAACTCCATGAGTGGATCTCTCTATCTCTATCTCTATCTCTATCTTTCTCTCTCTCCCTCTCTTTTCCCTCCTTCCGTCTTTTGGTTATGATCCCAGGAAGTTTTCAAAGCAGTTAGGACACCAGACTTGCAGTTATAAAGTCTTGAGTTCAGTCTCTGGCATCACATTTGCCACTGTGATGTCCTGGTTCTCTCTCTCTCCAAATATATATATTGAACCAGGGATATAGCTCCGTGATAATTTATGAGACTATGGGCTTGATCTCTAGTAGATATCACAAAAATAAATAAATACTCCTCAGTCTCCTCCCCCAGAAATGGGTCTTTGTAGGGAAATTGCTCCTCACAATTTCTGGACATCTCCCCCTTTCTTTTTATCTAATGGCCATAGTATCAGGAATGCGGGGTGCTTTGTGAGGTAGGGAGTCTGATAAGATGGTGCAAACCTTTGGGGTTACTCCTGTCCCTCTTTGCTCAACCTCTCAGTAGAGAGAGAGACTGACAGGATAAACACACTCCTCAGGTCAAGCCCTGCTAGGCTCTACCACATCCTCACAATTTCCCTACAGGTCTTGCTGATATAACCTGATTCCTCTAAAAAAAGACTCTATTTGCAGGTTTTGTTGTTTGTTTGTTTTTTGCTTTTTGTTTTTCTTTCCAGAACACTGCTCAGCTACAGCTTATGGAGGTGCAGGGGATTGAACCTGGGACATCAGAGTTTCAGGCGTAATCATTATGCTATCTCCCCAGCCCACAAATTTTCAATAGGAAAAAAAAAAAAAAAGACCTCACCACATTGTCCCAACCCTCTTAGTCCTCTGTCAATTTCTATCAGTTGTTTGAAATCCTTTTTGCAGTTGTTGGTAAGTCCTTAAGACAAGAAATGTGATCATCCTCTCAGGACAACTAGTCCAGCATAAGCCTTGGCATATAAAAGGTACTGAAGACTTCATGTTTGATCAAGTCTTTTAAATTTATATTAGTTATTTTCGCATTTTGATAGGGACAGAGAGAAATTGAAAGGAAGAGGCACGTAGAGAGGGGGAGAGAGAGATACCTGCAGTACTGCTTCATTGCTTGTGAAGTTCACACACACACACACACACACACATACACACACACACACTCACGTACACACTGGTCCTTAAACATGATAATGTATGCACTCTAAGGGATGTGCCACCACCTAGCCCCTCAATTCCTTTTTTTTTTTTTCTGTTGTTTGTTTCCTCCAGAGCACTGTTCAGCTCTGGCTTATGGTGGTGCTGGGGATAGAATCTGGGACCTTTGGAGCCTCAGGCATGAAATTCTTTTGCATAACCATTATGCTGGTTCTCCAATCCTAGGTCAGGTCTTCTCTATCCTCCATCATTCCTAACACTCAGTCCAGGCAGCCACTAGAACTCAGTAGTGATGGGGCTGACCATCTCTGTTGGTCCCTGGACATCTTCAGAGTTCTCCAAAGGTCTCCAGGAGTATTTTCTAGTTAGTTCTCAGTGGCCTCTTTTGTTTAGGTGGCCTCCCATGTGGCCAGTCTGCCCTTTCCCTCCCTTCATTTTTCCCCAAACTCCTCTTGACCCTGCACACAATTACTTCCTTGCCAACAAGCCTGAAATCAAGCATCATCCATTAAGCACCTATTAGGTGCTGTGTGCCCAGTCCTCACAACCCAGTGCAGAGGGTAAGTTAGAAAAAGATTATATTTGGGGCCAAGTGGTAGCACGACTAGTTGAGGACATGAATTATAGTGCACAAGGACTTGGGTTCAAGCCCCCTCTCCCCACCTACAGGGAGAAAGCTTCACAAGTGATGAACCAGCACTCTGGTTCCCTCTCTTCTGTTCTATCTCCCCATTCCCTTTCACTTTCTATCTCTCACCAAAATAAATAAATACAACACACACACACACACACACACACTTGTTGAGTGGTGGCGCACTCACTTCAACACAGTGCACAGGGATACAAGTTCAAGCCTCCCTTCCCACCTGTAGTGGGAAGCTCCACAAGTGGCTAAGCAGTGCTTGCAAGTGTCTCTACCCTCCGTTTCTCTTGTCTCCATCCAATAAATGAATACATAAACAAATATAAATATTTACAATATATATTTTTTAAAGAAAAAGATTATCTCCCAAATGAAAAGCAGTGCCCCCAAGAACTCCTAAAGCTGGAGTCAAGGGCAGGAAGGTCTGATTGACTTCTACTCCATCAAGCCATCAGGTGTGGCTGTGAGCGGGTTTTGAAGCTCCCTCCCTTTGCAAGTGTGCTTACCCCTCCCTTGACACCCCCCAGCCTTTTGCTCTACACCGTTGGAATTCTGCTAGCAGGAGTAAGGAAAGGGAAGCACGGAGGTGTGGCAAGCAACATTCAGTAGGGGAAGCCTGGACTAGGGGCAGGGCTAGGGGTGGGTATGTCCCCCCTGCTGGAGAACAGATGAGAAGGGACTCTGGCAAGGGGAAGCTGGGCCCCAAGAGACAACTGTTGGAAGAGGCTCCCCTCCCTCCTCTCACCCCAGCATGGGAAAGGAAGTGGGCAGGGGCTGGCCACTGGGAGATCCTTTGTACTGCAGCCTTTTGCAGCTGAACCAGCACCTCTCTAATCCCCAGCCTCCAGCTCCCAGGCCTGATAGGAATTAGCCCTCCCTCCTGGGGACTATAGGTGGAATAGGCCCCCATGAGGGTCAGCTGGGCCAGGTGGCAGACTGCAGTCCCAAACTATCACACGCAGGTAAGAATCTGCACTCATACAGGCACTCATACGACAAAAACTGTCTTGTAAATCATTATCCACCCTCTCAAAAGTGACCTACAAATTTTTTTTTTTAAGTAAATGGGCTAGGGTGATAGCATAATGGCTATGCGTAGGACTTTCATACTTGAGCCTCTAGAATCCCACGTTCAACCCCCAGAGTAGGGAAGGAGAAGAGAAGGAAAGAAAGGAAAGGAAAATACAGACCTTGCTTCTCAATAACTGTGATAACTGGGCAAATTGCTTAGTCCCTGAGTGTCTTCCTTTCGCTAATCCTCATAAATTTGGGAGCCAGGCTGGCCTCACGATGCCTTGCTAAGGACTCAGTCACAGGACGGCTGTGGAGCATTTTACATTGTCTATTGGACTGGCTGACAGGGCAGAGGGAAGTCCTGGCAAGCTTTCTGGAGGAGGGGGTTGGAGAGGCCAGAGACACAGGTAGGGGCCGCTGTGAGTGTGCAGGGCCATCAGAGTTGAAGGGCGGAGGGGGGGGGGGAGTCGCCTTTGGAGGGGAACATTGTGGAGTCCACTAGCTAACAGTCACTCCACTTTCAGTCTCTCCCACTCCGCCACTGCCCCCCTTGAGTCTCTGCATCCCCAGGGCGGGCCAGGTTCCCCTTGGGGGGCCGGGGTCCTGCAAGGGCGCGTCAACTGGGGCAAATTAACACGTAGGCAAACACCCCAGCACCTGGAGAAACTGGAGCCCGGCGGGGGCGGGCGGCAGCAGCCTGGGAAGTCAGCCCCCGAATGCAGCGATAATTCACGCGGGTGTCCGCGCCGCCCCCACCGCCCCCGCAGCCCGGCCTCCGGTTTCAAAGGCGGACAAACAGCGCACTGTGCCCGCGCGGCTCCCTCCTAAATCTTCCTGTCTTCAACTGCTTGTAACCCGAGCCCGCGGGGCTGACCCTCCCTCGGCGGCCAGGAGGAGGGAGGCGAGCAGGGCATGGAGGGAAGGGAGGGAGGGACGGCCCCCACCAGCCCCGCTGGGGCCTCAGTCTACGCCATGCCCTTCGGGGTGGCATGGCCTCCGGGGGGCTCCAGCTCCAGCTCCAGCCAAGTGCCCCCCACCACCCCGCTCTGGCCTTCCCCCCACACACACACACACACCCCGGCCTCCCCTTTGTGGAGGGGCGGGGCCTGGAGCGCAGAGGGAGCTTGAGAGGAAGCCTGTGAGCTCTCATGGGCACTGCAGCTTCAAGAATGTGTGGGACGGATCCCCGTGGCCACCCTCTGAGTCTGTGTGCAAGGCCGACTGAGAAGCTGCTGTGAGCTCACGGAAAAGCTTCGGAAAGTCATTTTCCTGCCTGAGTAGGAGCAGACCGAGATGGGGAGACCTGGGGGGTCGTCCTCCATCTCCTCCCCTTACTTCACCTCCTCCCTTCTCTCCTCTCCCACCCTCTCCCCTTCCTCCTCTTCCTCCACCCCCATCCCACCCCCAAGGGAAAGCAAGTAACCAGCGAGGAGCCTCCCGCAGCCACTCCTGGATAGTACTGCAGGCAGTGCTGCTGCCCAGAGTCCTTCCTTCCAGTAGCTGAGGATAACTGAGAAGGCCCTGTCTGGGAGGGGAGCCCTGTCTTCATGGGGTGGGGTGTGGGGAGTCACCAAGAGAATGGGCAGTGGCACAGTGGCACTCCTGGTGAATTTTTCAATGAAACGCCAAGCTTCAAGGCTCAGAGTGGAATGGGAACTGGAAGCAGGTGGCTATGGCTGACTCCAGGGAGGGCAGAGGATATTTCATTAAGGAGGTGACTGGGTGGAGAAAAGGGGTCAAGGTTTGATGGTGTGGAGGAGGGGAGGGGGAGAGCAGAGGTGAAGGGCAGGGCGAGGGTGACAGCTGGGAAAGGTGGTTAAGAGTTGAATCAAGGGGGAGTCGGGGAGGTAGTGCAGCAGGTTAAACCCAGGTGGCGTGAAGCGCAAGGACCCCACAACATAAGGATCCCTGTTCCAGCCCCCAGCTCCCCATCTACAGGGGAGTCACTTCACAGGTGAAGCAGGTCTGTAGGTGTCTATCTTTCTCTTCCCCTCCTCTCTCCAATTCTCTCTGTCCTATCTAAGGACATAAGTAACAATAACAATAATAACTACAACAACAATAAAAAACAACAAGGGCAACAAAAGGGAAAATAAATAAATAAATAAATAAATAAAAAGAGTTGAGTCAAGAGAGGGCAGCTGGGCTCAGGTTACCATTCATAGGAATCTGGGTTCAAGTCCTTTGTCCCCCACCTTCAAGGAGGGGAAGATTTACAAGCAGTGGAGCAGTGCTACAGGTGTCTCCCCTCCCCTCTGTCTGTCTGTCACCTTCACTCAAAAAAGTGGCCCCTGGGAGGAATGAAGCAGTGCAGGCAAAAATAAATAAATACATTGAGTTGAATCAAGAGAATAATAGTGATATTCATGGGTAAAGAAATAGAAATAGGAGGCTGGGTGGTAGCGCACCTGGTTGAGTGCACATATTACAATACACAGGGACCCAGGTTCGAGCCCCCAGTCCCCACCTGTAGGGGCAGCGTTTTGTGAGTGTTGAAGCAGTGCTGCAGGTGTCTCTCTGTCTCTCTCACACTCTATCACCCCTTTCCCTCTTGATTAATGGCTGTCTCTATCCAATAAATAAATAAAGATAATAAAAGTTTTTTTAAATTTTATTTATTTATTTATTTATTCCTTTTGTTGCCCTTGTTGTTTTATTGTTGTAGTTATTATTGATGTCATTGTTGTTGGATAGGACAGAGAGAAATGGAGAGAGGAGGGGAAGACAGAGAGGAGGAGAGAAAGACAGACACCTGCAGACCTGCTTCACCGCCTGTGAAGTGACTCCCCTGCAGGTGGGGAGCAGGGGGCTCGAACCGGGATCCTTCCGCTGGTCCTTGTGCTTAGCGCCACCTGCGCTCAACCCGCTGCGCTATCGCCCGACTCCCAATAAAAGTTTTTTAAAAGAAATATAAATATAGGGAGGTCAGTTGGAGAGACACTGGGTTTGATCCTCAGCACCTATGCCAAGAAGAAACAAAACAGACAAAACAGCAAAACAGAGCATCCTAAATGGCAGGGAAGTGTCTGGCATCTCTCTTTCATTAAAAAAGAATAAAAAGAAAGGAACAGGATTGTGGGGTTGGGGGTAGGGCAGTGACCACCAACATACAGCTGGAGTTGGGATTCTGAGTAGAGAAGCATGTGGGGACAAGACATCACAGTAAGGACAGAGTTCATTCCTGCTGTTATCAATCAACAAATACTAATTGAGCTCCTCCCATATGCTAGCGCTGCTCTATTGGCTGGAAATGTATAGCAGAGAGCTGAACACAGAACTCTGCTCCCCTGCTAGATTACATACCAGCAGTGGAGAAAGATAATCAGATGAGAAAGTGGAAAAATTGGGGGCCCAAGGTGGTGGTAATGCTCCGGAGACAGTGCTGGGAAGGGAGATGGGGAATGAATGACAGGGCAGGCACTCCAATTTCATATGGCCTCCTGTGTCAAAACCCCAAGGAGTTGAAGAAGCAAGGTAAACAGATAGTCTGGTGAAGAATATGGTTAGGCAGAGGAAGCAGCAGTACACACTCCCGGCTGGCCAGGTTCAGTTCACAGAAAGGCAGAGGCCAGTGAGGCAGGAGAGGGCTGAGAGGGAGGGAGGCCAGATGACAGCAGGTGGAAAGTTGGGGTTAGGTTAGAATCATATTCAGGGTCTAGCATCTCTATCTGTTCTTTTCCAGGGAAAACTGAGCAAGCATATAGGCAGAGACCAGTATGAAGGAGGGCATTTAAAAAAAAAAAAAAAGGAGTCTTGGTGGGGGAGGCAAATGAGGCAGGCCTCCCCTAGGAACTCCAGGCCAGAAGAGTCTCTGGTTGACTTCTGAGATCTCGCTCCCAGTTTCTTCCAGTGTCCTCCCCCCAGTGCAAGAGTCAGTGCTTTACTTGGAACTTGCTTCTAGAACTTTGTCATCTTCCCTCCTCCCTCATTTGTTTGCTAATAAAAAAATGTTTAAAAGGATGAAGGAGGGGGACCGTCTGCCTCCTCCTTCTTCTTTGGAACACTAGCCTTCTCCTTCCCTTCTCTCTCCTGCCTGCTTCCTCTCCTGCTCCCTTTCTCTCTCTCCAAGAGCTGATGCAGTTAATTGGAGCGTCTTGAAAGTGCACATTAACACGCAGAGAGCCAAGGAGACGTCTTGGCAGCGAAATATCATTATCACTTCTTGAGCTCCAGCCAAAATCCCCTCGCGGTCAAAACACAATTCTTTAAACTAAACAATTAAAGATTTGTGCAAGTGTGGCTGCCATGAGGTATCAGGCTGGGAGCGGCTGCCCCTGCCAGTGTCAGCAGAAGTTAGCAACCTGCTCCACTCAGCGCCAGGTGACAGGCCAGAAAGGAGGATAAACAGCAGACTCATTGGGGAGGCCTGGCCACCAGAAACAATCTGCCCCTGTCCCCAAAGACCAGCAGCCACAGGTCTGAGAGCCAGAGAACAAGGCAAGCCCATTCAGGTCCCCTGTCACCCATCCTCAGGGGTTGGGACTCTTCTACAGTCTTGCTGTCATTCTGGACTCATTCTTCCAGCTCACTTCCAGAAACCCAGGAATATGGCATGCTAAACCCCAGACCCTTTATAGTTCCTGCTTCTTTTTGCCCATCTTCAAAAGCCTGAAACCGAGGGAAAAGAATCCCTGGGCACTAGCGGCACCCCTTGTAGCTGGAGCTGTAGGCCATTTCACCCTGAGACTCTTGAGGGATTGAATCACTGACCCTCAGGGCCACTGTTTAAATTACTTTTACATTTTTAAATATTTATTTATTTTATTACTTTTTACACTTTATTTTATTTTTAGCAGTGAAAATAGGTAGGGAGGGAGGCAGGGAGAGATTCTGGGACGCTGCTCACTCAATTCTGGCTTACAGTAGAACTGTGGAGCCACAGGCATGCAAGTCTTTTGCAGAGCCATTATGCTATCTCCCTGCCCCATACTAATCACATTCTTCTGGCAGCACTGCACTATCCACTGTATCAAAACACTCTTCCCCTTTCTAGAGCCCAAGCTCACACCTCCCCACTCCACTCGGTCCTCTGACATGCACATAATGCAATCCCACACAGGACTAAGCATATGATCATGTATGCAGTTTGGGCTACGAGGACTACCTAGTGATCTCAAGCAAGCTGCCTCTCTCCCAGGCCTTGCTTCCCATGTGTATACTGTAAGAGTTGGGCTTGGTATTAAAGACTCTTTCCAGTACCAGAAAGTCATGCGGTATTAGGCTGGGCAACATATCCAGTCGCAAATGCCATGGATATGTTCAGGTGACAGGGTCAGTGCCTCCTCTTCTTCCACACTTGGAAAGTTCAATCAAACACTTGTCATACTGTGGGGGGAAATAAATAAATAAATAAACAAATTCCTTTATGTCCTACAATTTTGGGGTGTCTCTAGACTCTTCAGGAAACTCTGGCTGAGCAGAGGCTCTGGAACCAAGAGAAGGGGGAGATAGCATAGTGGTTATGCAAAAGACTTCATGCCTAAGGCTCTAAGGTCTCAGGTTCAATCCTCTGCATCACCATAAATGAGATGAGCAGTGTAACTTAACTAATTAAACTAGTAACTTAACTAATTGAAAATAATTTAACTGATTAAAAATAAATAATTTTAAAAGACTCTGGACGACAGGTGAAATAGCTCACTTGGATATTACACACTAATATTTGCCGGTGGGTGACCCAGTTTTGAACCCAACCCCCCCTTCCCCATAGCACTGACAGAGGCTTTGGTACTGTGATATCTCTCTCTCCACTCTCACCTCCCCCCCTAACTATAAATGAGCGAATTAATGAAATGAAATTAAAAAGACTATGGAACCAGACAACCTGGGCTCAATCCCAGCTCCCCACTCACTCACTAGTTATTTGAGCTCAAACAGGATGTTTAACCTTTCTGTGCCTAAGATTCCCCATCTGTAAAATGGGGCTGACAATAGTCCCCATGTCTTAGAGTTGATGTGAAGTTTAAATGCATCAAAATATGGAAACCAGCATAGCACACAGCCTACAGAAAGTACTCGAAGAATAATGACTATTATTACTTCTATGGCTCTTCTCATGGGAGTCTATGGCAGCTTCTCTCTACAGGTGGCCTCTCAGTGAGCCATGCTTCTCTGCACTCTTGCATAACCCATCTTGAATTATGTCTGGAGCAGCCCAGGGTATCCAAAAGAATGTGTCAAAAATGACATTGTGTAACATCTAAGGCAGGTCAGCAAAAGCCTTTCTGTCTGAGCCTCTGGGCAGGATCATTGTCAAACACCAAGTCCCGAGTCCTCTATGATGGGAGGAAGCCCAAATCAGCACTGAAAGAAGGCCTAAAGAGACAGATGATGGGTCCAGCACCCTGCTGAGAGACCAGACATGTAGGCGGAGAAGACAGCCTGGGTCCTCCACCCCATATGACCAGCCGTCAGATAACTCCAAATTCTACCTGAGTGAACTCCAGAGAAGTCCCAAGCAAGAGCCCCCTAGCAGGCCCCAGGCAGCCCACAGAACCCTGACAGACAGTGACAGAATTACATGGTAAGCAGTTGAGTCTGGGAGTGTCTTGTTCTACATGAATGGACCTCAGAGTCTGGGTGAGTCAGAGTTGGGAGGAAGCTTGGTGATCCTAATGTGAATAGAATCTTAGTCCCATCCTTTTGTCATCCACCTTTCTTTAATTCCACAAGGACTGCCCATCACAGTTAGGATAAAATCCTGTGGCTCCTCTAAGGCCTGTGGGGCCTGGCATGCTTCCTTTCCTCTGCTCTAAGCACCCAGGCTTCCTAGCCTTTCTCTGAACAGGTCAGATAGGTGTCAAAAGCCTGAGGACTTTTGTTTGTGCTATTTCCTCCTGAGAGTGGAGAAAACATCTCGCTCTTTCAGTTTATTCAGGTCCCTGATCAAGTGTTATGCCTTTCTTTAAACAGCTCGTACACGTACACACACACACACACACACACACACACGCCCTTCCATCCCTCCCCCTTCCCTGCCTCATTTTCCCCTTACGTGATTAGTATTAGATGACACATTATGTATTAATTCACTCCTACACTCTCCCCTTCTCCTGAAAGAATGTAAGCTCCATGAGGAAAGGAATTTTGCTTGCTTGAAGTTCCAGCAAATTCCAGGACCAAGGATAGTGTCTGACACATAGTAGGTCTCAATTAACAATACATGGTAGAACAAATGCAATTCTATCCCAGCACAAGGAGTTGAGGCTCCAGATGGGAAAGGGACTTGCCTAAGGTCACACATTGTACTTGATCCCAAGGCTCGATTTTCCCAGTGGCCCCACATTGTACTTGATCCCAAGGCTTGATTTTCCCAGTGGCCCCACTTTTAAGCCCACGGGGCCCCTACCCCCTTTGCCTACTAAACAGCTGTGTCCACTCCTCTCTGTCACTCAGACAGGCCAATAGCCCTCAGCTTTTCCAGTTGTTTCTGTCAAACAGTATTTACAATAAACTTTGTTTGAACTTTTGTCTAAGTGATAATAATAATAACACGATAATTATATAGAGTATAACGTACAGCCAGCTGTATTTAATTAAAGCTGTAATTTCACTAAGGGTTTCTGGAAACAGAGTAAACCGCAGGAGTTGTACCACCCATACCCCTTTGTGGGGATTACATATGCACGGGAGCCGGTGACTGGAGCCGAGACCCCAGGAGCCAGGGGCTGCTAAGGGCATCCAGCTTCTGCCTGGCGTCTGGGCACTCCCATCTTGGAGCCACACCGAGGGTGGGTCTACAGTGGCTGCAGGCCAGAGACGGAGTCTGGAACCTCTCAGATCATGCGGACAGATTCCTTCTGACCTTGGCTGGCTCACAGGAAAGTAATTTCTTTCAAGATGTTGGACTAGCACACTAAGGAGCTGAAAAGACAACAGATAGAAGTGAGGAAAATGACTCAAGAGGGCTGACCCAGTGTTACACCAGAGACCAGGGTGTGGGACAAAGGGAAGAAGGTAGTGCAGGGAGGAAGGGCAGACCAGACATGTGTCCTGTCAGCAGAATGTTGCTGTATGCCTGCATGGTGCTGGACACTGAGGCTAAGAGGATATGGGCTTTGCTCTGCTGAGATTTTGTTGAACAAGGATAACCTTGTATCCCAACCACAAGAAAAGTCCTCCAAGAGGAAACCAGAGTGGGTAGAGATCTGTGCCTGGGGCCAGGTTTAACTGTTTTCATTTTTAGACAGAGCACTGCTCAGGTGATGGTGGTGCTGGGGATTGAACCTGAAACCTCGGAGCCTCAGGCATGAAAGTATTTTGCATAATCACTATATTATTCTCGTGTGTGTGTGTGTGTGTGTGTGTGTGTGTGTGTGTGTGTGTGTGTGTGTGTTGTGTGTGAAACCACTCTATGCCTCACTTTTTTCATCTGATAAATGGTGATGATAATAATAAGATAGTATCCTCTTTGAAGGGAGATGAGGAACATTAAATAAATGAAGACACATCAAGTGCTCAGGACAACAGTAAGGAGGGTCTATAAACGTTGGCTATTATCATTGGCTCTTACTAGGAGCACAGAATGGGGGGGGGGGAGTGTTGTGACCTGGGAACAGGACTGTTAAGCATACTGGCTTGGATTCAGATTAGCCAATGATAAAGTCAGCAGGAAACTGGGTTGTTGGTTTCTCTACCTGGAAAGCCAGAGATGGGGTTCAGAGAAGGTCACATCCAAGCATGTACCCACTACAGATGGTGGGGTTAACTCCACAGAAGGCAATGAAGAAAAGGACAAATAGACAGCCGAAGACTCTAGTTCCTATATGACCTTCAATTAGGATCAGCCATTCTTTATGACCCTCTTTATGTTCCCTCTTCTCCTAAAAGGGGACTCTGCTCTCTGGGATCCCTTAAAGGCCCACAGAGAAGACTGGGGGTGCAAGAAGGACTTGGTGTAAAGACCTACTGGGTCACCCCCTCTTGCCCCCAATATGTACCTGTGCCTGTGATTAGGCAATGGTAGGGTAAGGTAAAGGAGATGGACTTCACCTGCCCACATACAAAATCCCCCTTTTGGGGTCCTGTAGCTGGATCGGTAGGGTTAACTGGAGAACTGGGTTTTAATAGTCTAAAGTGGTTTGCTGCTGGGGAGTGGGGGCTGAGCAAGATCTCTGAAGAGATGCAGAAATATTCCTGGGTAATAAAATATCCCCTTTTCAGTGTCAAAGTTAATGTTCCAGGCCTCAGGTAAAACCGGCTTCTTATCAGCTGAGGCTCTCCCTGGAGAGGGCTAGGCAGCAGATGGGGGAGCCAGAGCAGCAAGGGCCCCTCCCCCCCAGAGGGGGGCTGGGAGAGGGAGCACTGGAGGCTTTCCCCCACTGTGACACCCCTTCTCTCCACTGTCCCCTGGACTAGGAGTATGACCCAAATGTGGTCAGTTGTCTCTGAAGTTCTGGTCTACCGCCTTCTGTCCTCTCCACAGACGCTCATTTATTTTAGCCTCCATATAATCCCATTCCAGCTCCTTCCTCTTCCTCTCTCACTGTCCTTTCCACCTTTCTGTCCCAGTCCCTTCTGCATATCCCTGCATCTCTCTGACTGTGACTGTGACTGTGTTCCTGAGGCTGTGTCCGCTGAAGACAGCATAAAAGACAGGGACTAGCAATGTATGCAGCTCTGCAAGAGATGGTGTGGGTGGGCTTGTCCAGGACCAGCGCTACTGCCTGCACCCCAGTATCAGTGCTGGGGCCCAATCCACTGGCTGGTGTGTGCCAGAAATGCAGTGCAGTGACTCTGACAGGCCGAGGGTTTAAATAGAGAGCTGTGTATGCAAGACGGGGCTAATTTTAGCATGAATGTGCTGGAAACTTTCTGAGGACTCCATTCTCTAGCTGTCTCTCCTGTGCTCATCTCTTGGGACTGGAATTAAACCCATTCGTTGTCTCCCTCTCCCCACACTCCTCATCTTCCTGCTGCTCTCTCAAAGTCACCCCTCTCTAGGACCCCCCTAACCCCCAAAGCTGGTTCTATTTTATCTTCACATTGTCCTGTCTCCAGGGCCCTGAGCCACCACACTGCCTAAGATGCTAAATCCCTGTGGTCCTTCTCTCACATGTCTCTTGCTCAGTACCAGCCTGGCCATTCCTGGGGACATGCCCTATAGAGCACACTTACTGTCATCCTGCTTCACCATGATGTGTCCTGTGGGAGGGATATACCTGAGTGACATGCTGACACAATTTACCATTTCTGAACAGTCACCACAGACTGGGCACAATCTTTGTTTTTTGTTTGTCTGTTTTAAAATATTTCATTTATTTATTCTGTATAGAAACAAAAATTGACAGGGAAGGAGGAGATAAAGTAGCATTTGTAGTACTGCTTCACTGATCATAAAGCTTCCCCCTGCAAGTGGAGGCTGGGACTAGGGGCTGGGGGATGGGGGCTGGGGGCTGGGGGCTTGAACCCAGGCCCTTGTACATTGTAATGTATGTGCTCAAGCATGTGTGGCCTCCAGATAGAGTGCTTTGTAAAGAGTCATTTCTTTACAACAACCCAGAGGTAGGCATGAGTAATAGCCACATTTTCCAGACCAGGGCACTGAGGTGCAGAAAAGTGTAAGAACTTGTCTAAAGCCATTCAACACTATTTGATTCCAAATATGTCCCCTTTCTTTTCCTTTCCTTTCCTTTCCTTCCCTTTCCTTTCCTTTTTTCCCCTTTCCTTTTCTTCTTTCTTTCTTTCTATGTATCTTATATATATATATATTCTGTAAATATTTATTTATTTATTCCCTTTTGTTGCCCTTGTTGTTTTATTATTATAGTTGTTGTTGTTGGATAAAACAGAGAGAAATGGAGACAGGAGGGGAGACAGAGAGGAGGAGAGAAAGACAGACACCTGCAGACCTGCTTCACTGCCTGTGAAGCGACTCACTTGCAGGTGGGGAGCCAGGGGCTTGAACCGGGATCCTTGCACCAGTCTTTGTGCTTTGTGCTACCTGCGCTTTACCCATTGAGCTACCACCCAGCTCCCTTTTTAAATATTTTTTAATGATTTTTTTTTTTTTACCAGAGTACTGGTCAGCTCCAGCTGATGCTGGTACAGGGAATTGAACCTGGGATTTTGGAGTCTCAGGCATGAAAGTCTCTTTGCACAACCATTATGCTATCTACCCCTGCCCTTAAATTTTCTTTTTTGCTACCGATAGAGACAGAGAGTGAAAGAGACCACAGCATCAAAGCTCCCTTCAATACAGTGGATGCTGGGCTTAAACCTGGGTTGAGCACACAACAAAGCAGTACACTATCCAAGTGAGCTATTTCACCAGCTCCTATATTGTCTTTCAAAGAGTTACCTTTGCCTTTTGGAACCCTAAGGGCAATAAAGTGGTCATTTCTTAATACTCTGTGATGGTGGGGCTTCAAGAACTAAGAGTATGGAAAATACATTACTCCTTGAGCCAGGAATGGGGAAGATCCTGTCTCTCTGACTTTCAATGTTCTGTGCCTTAACCATCAGTCTGGGTAAGAAGCCATGCTTATTCTCCATCCAACCATAAAAGAAAGAAAGAAAGAAAGAAAGAAAGAAAGAAAGAAAGAAAGAAAGAAAGAAAGAAAGAGTTGGGCGGTAGCACAGTGGGATAAGTGCACGTGGTGCAAAGCGTAAGGATCCTGGTTCGAGCCCCTGGCTCCCCACCTGCAGGGGAGTTGTTTCACAGGCAGTGAAGCAGGTCTGCAGGTGTCTTTCTTTTCCCCTCTCTATCTCCCCCTCCTCTCTCCATTTCTCTCTGTCCTATCCAACAACGACAACATCAACAACAATAATAACTATAACAACAATAAAAAAACAAGGTCAACAAAAAGGAAATAAATATTAAAAAAAAAAAAAGAGAGAGAGAGAGAGAAAGGAAGGAAGGAAGGATTCTTGTTCCAGGATTGGTGAAATAAATCATTTAGAGAGTGAGCTGCTTTGCCATGTAGATGACCCAGGTTTATATGCGACCCCCATGGTGTTGAAGAAAGCTTCAATCCTCTGTTCTTTTTCACTCTCTGCCTCTCTGTCTCCATCTGGGCAGGAAAAAAAAAAAAGCGTATCAGAGCAATGAAGTTCTAGTAATAACAGAGAGAGGAGAGATAGAGAATGGGGAGAGAGAAAAAGAAAGATAAAAAGAAAAGGAAAAAAGAAACACCTGTGCATGAACATAAGTTTAGATACCTATGTAAAACTCCAGAGATGGAAAAAAAAAATTTCCTGCAGTCTCGGAGAATGTCATCATAAGTAGAGAGCCCAATTCATAAAGCTTGCGGTCTTGAGCTTGATTTCCAGCATGAAATATACCCTATCTCTCTCTCTCATTAATAAACAAAGCTTAAAAAAAAACAAACCTGTTGTCCCCTCCTGCCTTGCTTTTTCATACCCATGCAAGTAGCTGTGATGAAGCACCTACTATGAGCTCAACTCTGTTGCAAAGATAGATGAGGCAAAGGGCAAGCTGGGACCTTCAGTCCTTGAAGACAAGCCAGTGGCAGGCACAAGTTTCGAGTATACCATGTGCTGCATTCTCATTGGTAGGGATAACAGGCGTTAGGACAGAGAGGAGAGAAAAAGTTGACATCTGAAAGGGACCACACACAAACACACACACACACACACACACACACACACACACACACACACACGAAGATCCAGAAGCCATCAACTCCCCACCCCCACCATGCTGCTCTGACTGTTCTCCCCTGCAGTTCCAGAAAAATGCTCTGTCTCCCCATGAGGCTATGTAACAGCGCTGCGTGGTTGTTGTGTTTGAGAGTGAGGACATTTCCCTGTAATGAGGATTAGAATAGTAACGAGGAGGCTGACACACTGTAGTTAGGGAGCAGCAGATCTGGGGGGGGGGTTGGCCCACCCCTCCCAGAGACACCAGCTGTGAATGTGACAGGCCTGCCCCACAAGCCAGGCCAGGAGCCAGGGAGCAAATTCCCCTCTCTGGGCATTGTCCCCACCATGCTGGACCTGGTAGGGTATAGGCTCACCCTTTCCCCACTGGGGAGCAAGGGGACCCAGGAAAGAGGAAAGGATGTACAACAAGTACAGCTGCCCTCTTTCTCCTCCCTCTTCTCCGTTTTTTCGCCAGAGCACTAGCATCCTTATATACTATATCATTTCTTTTTTCTTTTCTCTTACTCTCTATCTCCATGAATAAACTTATTCTAACAGGCCAGGGAGACAGACACAATTGATTCTCATGCCTAATGCGCCAAGGTCCCCAAGTTCACTTCCTGGCACCACCATAGACCAGAGCTGAGCCGTACTTTGTTTAATTTTTTTAAGTAATCATTAGGTTGTTGAAATAGCTCAACTGACCCAGAGCCATCTACAAATTTAATGCTATCCCCATCAAGATCCCAAGCACATTTTTTAGGAGAATAGAACAAATGCTACAAATGTTTATCTGGAACCAGAAAAGACCTAGAATTGCCAAAACAATCTTGAGAAAAAAGAACAGAACCAGAGGCATCACACTGCCAGATCTCAAACTATATTATAGGGCCATTGTCATCAAAACTGCTTGGTACTGGAACATGAACAGACACACTGACCAGTGGAATAGAATTGAGAGCCCAGAAATGAGGCCCCACACCTATGGACATCTAATCTTTGACAAAGGGGCCCAGACTATTACATGGGGAAAGCAGAGTCTCTTCAACAAATGGTGTTGGAAACAATGGATTGAAACATGCAGAAGAATGAAGCTGAATCACTGTATTTCACCAAATACAAAAGTAAATTCCAAGTGGATCAAGGACTTGGATGTTAGACCAGAAACTATCAGATACTTAGAGGAAAATATTGGAAGAACTTTTTTCCGCATAAATTTTAAAGACATTTTCAATGAAACGAATCCAATTACAAAGAAGACTAAGGCAAGTATAAACCTATGGGACTACATCAAATTAAAAAGCTTCTTCACAGCAAAAGAAACCACTACCCAAATCAAGAGACCCCTCACAGAATGGGAGAAGATCTTTACATGCCATACATCAGATAAGAGTTTAATAACCAACATATATAAAGAGCTTACCAGACTCAACAACAAGACAACAAATAACCCCATCCAAAAATGGGGGGAGGAATTGGACAGAATATTCACCACAGAAGAGATCCAAAAGGCTGAGAAACACATGAAAAAATGCTCCAAGTCTCTCATTGTCAGAGAAATGCAAATCAAGACAACAATGAGATATCACTTCACTCCTGTGAGAATGTCACACATCAGAAAAGGTAACAGCAGCAAATGCTGGAGAGGGTGTGGGGTCAAAGGAACCCTCCTGCACTGCTGGTGGGAATGTCAATTGGTCCAACCTCTGTGGAGAACAGTCTGGAGAACTCTCAGAAGGCTAGAAATGGACCTACCCTATGACCCTGCAATTCCCCTCCTGGGGATATATCCTAAGGAACCCAACACATCCATCCAAAAAGATCTGTGTACACATATGTTCTTGGCAGCACAATTTGTAATAGCCACAACCTGGAAGCAACCCAGGTGTCCAACAACAGATGAGTGGCTGAGCAAGTTGTGGTATATATACACAATGGAATACTACTCAGCTGTAAAAAATGGTGACTTCACCGTTTTCAGCCGATCTTGGATGGACCTTGAAAAAATCATGTTGAGTGAAATAAGTCAGAAACAGAAGGATGAATATGGGATGATCTCACTCTCAGGCCGAAGTTGAAAAACAAGATTAGAAAAGAAAACACAAGTCGAACCTGAAATAGAATTGGAGTATTACACCAAAGTAAAAGACTCTGGGGTGGGTGGGTGGGTGGGGAGAATACAGGTCCATGAAAAATGATGAATGAAATAGTGGGGGTTGTATTGCTAAATGGGAATCTGGGGAATGTTATGCATGTAAAAAAAAAAAAAAAAGTAGAAACGCAAAGCAGAAATTGAGTTTGGAGTATGGCACCAAAGTAAGAAAGCAGAAGTATACTAGAGTTTGCAGTGAGTACCTCCCTAATACTTCCTCTCCACTTTTCCAAGCTTTGGGTCCATGATTGCTCAACAATTTGTTTGGCTTTGTATGTTAACTCTCTTTTTAGTCACCAGGTTCCAGGTGTCATCAGGATGCCGGCCAGACTTCCCTGGATTGAAGACACCACCAATGTGTCCTGGAGCTCAGCTTCCCCAGAGACCCATCCTACTAGGGAAAGAGAGAGGCAGACTGGGAGTATGGACCGACCAGTCAACGCCCATGTTCAGCGAGGAAGCAATTACAGAAGCCAGACCTTCTACCTTCTGCAACCCTCAATGACCCTGGGTCCATGCTCCCAGAGGGATAGAGAATGGGAAAGCTATCGGGGGAGGGGGTGGGATATGGAGATTGGGCGGTGGGAATTGTGTGGAGTTGTACCCCTCCTAAAATAAAAAAAAAATAAAAAAAAAAAATAAAAAAAAAGAAAAAAGAAAAAAATAAAGACAGAATCCTAAAGACAGTAAAAAAAAAAAAAAAAGAAAAAAAGAAATAGCTCAACTGGATAGTGTGCTGCTTTGCCATGCGTGCAAGCCAGGTTTTAGCCCGATCCTTACTGTATTAAATGAAGCTTCTATGCTGTCATCTCTTTCACTCTATCTGTAGCAAAATAATAATAATAATAAAGAAAAGAAAAGAAAAGAAAGTAATTTCCATGCTTTGTCTTCTTCTGTTTCTTCAGTACCTATAACAGTGCAAGAACATAGTAGGTATTCAAGAAAGACTTGTGGACCAACAAGATAGTTCACCTGAATAGAGCACCTGCTTTGTCATGCACACAACCTAGGTTCAAGCATGACCCTTTCTACACACTGGAGGAAACGTTGGTGCTATGATGTCTTTCCTTCTCTGTCCATCTGAAAAAGTCTGCTCAGGTCCCGGGTAGTGGTGCACCTGGTTGAGCACACATGTTACAAAGCACAGGGTCCTGAGTTCCAGCCCCTGGTCCCCACCTGCAGGGGAAAGCTTCACAAATGATGAAGCAGTGATGCTGATGTCTTTCTGTCTCCCTCTCTATCACTCCTTCCTTCCAATTTCTGGTTGTCTCTGTCAAATAAATAAAAGATAACAAAAAAATTTTTTTAATTTGCTCAGATTGTTGAATCCCCAGTGATGACAGAAAGAGAGGCTTGTGCAGGAACAAATGAATTTTCTGTGTGAACTCTCAGTATCCAGGAGACTAAACATTTCTACACAAACTAAAGTCTGCTAGCTGGTCTGTGCTAGTTGTAGGAGAAGCTCTGTGAGAAAGAGGTAGAGAGAGAGGACATGTGAAGTGGCACACATCATGAGGTTTGTATATGTCTGCCAGGGTTTGTGTGTGTGTATGAGTGTACTTCCAGCCTGGTCTCTGATACCCTTCATCCCTTACCCCTCAGTGACCCAGGTGCTGGCCTGAACCACCTTGGAGAGCTGGGAGGGCCTTGGGCATGCCTCCCTATCTAGGCAGGCGTCCTGAATTTATCTGGAAGATTCTTGCTGACATCCTTGCTCTTATTAAGGCCCTGGGACACACTTCACCAGGGTGTATCCATATCGAATATGTCTTCCCTGGCACCTAGACCACAGTGTCAACCTCTAAGGTTGAGGTTGTGTCTGCAGGAGTGGCAGTCTCAGAGGAGTTTCCATGCTCATGCCATACCCTGAAAATACTGAGTCTGGCCTACTCTGAGGCAACCATTCTGGAGATCACCTGTGACTGACTCTCTTAGCCTATGAGGAGAATGTGCTTGGGACAGAGCATCAACTGAAGGCATGGAGAGAAGAGTGACTCATCCAAAATCCAAAGTCACACAACTAGTTGTGTCCTGAGCACAGAGACAGGGTTCCTAATGCCTCCATCTTCCTTCTCTTCCTGTTGCCTGAGGACACTCACCAGATAAAAAGATGGGGCTCTGCCTCATGCTGGAGCCATGTTTGTAGAGGAAATAACACTGCAGGCACGAAGACGCTATCTGCTTCCTCAGACTCTTTCTAAAAAGGTTTGTGTGTTTGTTTTTTTAAGAGCACTGCTCAGCTCTGGCTTAAGGTGGTGTAAGAAGCTGATGAACCTAAGACTGTGGAGTTTCAGGAGTGAAACTAAAAAGAATCATTTGCCTATTTGTTTACTTACCTAACTGAGAGAGAATTTGAAAGGGAGGGAATTAGGGAATCATAGCACTGTTCAACTCTGACACCAGGAACTGAACCTTCAGGCTCTGGGACCTCAGGCATGCAAAATGGTGCTCTAACAGGTTAGCTGTCTCTCTAAACCCCCCCTTTTACTGTCAATAGTCCCTGCTTTCATGCAAACACCCCTATAATGAGTATAACTGTGTCTCCCATAGCCCCCAGTGCCTGTGAATATCATTTTATCTGGAAGAGTTTCTGCAGGGGTAGTCAAAATAAGATGAGATTTTCCTGGATCAGGCCCTAGACCCATGATTGCTATCTTCATAGAAGGAGGAGGAGGAGGAGGAGGAGAAAGGTTTATTTATTTATATTTATTTTCCCTTTGTGTTGCCATTGTTTTTTGTTGTTGTTGTAGTTATTGTTGTTGTTGTTGATGTCATCGTTGTTAGATAGGACAGAGAGAAATGGAGAGAGGAGGGGAAGACAGAGGGGGAGAGAAAGACAAACACCTGCAGACCTGCTTCACTGCCTGTGAAGCGACTCCCCTGCAGGTGGGGAGCAGGAGACTTGAACCGGGATCCTTACGCCAGTCCTTCGCTTCAGCCATGTGTGCTTAACCCTCTGTGCTACCACCCAACTCCCTGTTTGTTTGTTTTTGCCCTGAGAGTGACACAGTGGCAGAGCTTTGGGCTTCCAGGCATGTGGTCCTGGGTTCAGTCCCAACACCATATTGTCCTGAGTGCAGTTCTGGTCTCTCTCATCCTTTTCTCCCTCTCTTTTTCTCTGTAGATCATGAAAGAAATCTGAGAGACAGAGAGAGTGTGTGTGAGCTTTCACCACAGACACAGATAAACAGTGGGGAGGACTCTGCAGGACATGGAAGCAGAGATGAGAATGATGTATAAGCCAGGAACACCCAGGCTGCTGGCAGTTTCCAGTAGCTGGGAGGGCAGCATGAAACAGATTCTCCCTCTGAGCCCTCCAGAAGGAGCCACACTTGCCTCAACTTTGATCTCAGACTTCCATTCTCCAGAACTGTGAAAGAATAGCTTTCTGGTGCTTGGAGTCAGACACCAAGTTTGCGTCATACAGCAATCCTAAGAAACCAGCATTCCCTGCCCCCCCCCCCACATACATCTCAGGGCAGAAGGGTATGTACACTTGATGTGCATGTGATGTATGTACAGACAATGACTCACACAATCATACTTTCACTTCAGTCAGGCCACACAAGCCCAAGGTGAGCTGCTCCTATGCTTGGAGCTCTGCTCACAGTTATCCCACACCCAGCAGGTATAAGTCTCATGTCTTCCTTATTCCTGACAGTCTTATTATTTTTAGTGCAGTACTAGGGAACGAACCCAGAGCCTCACACATGTGTGATTTTACTGAGAAGCCTCCTTGACCCAATTTTGTCATTATTTGTCGGGAACTTGTGAGGAGCCTCACAAAGCACCCTGCATTCATGATACTATGGCCTATCTACATAATCACTGTTTTGTTTGAAAGATCCCCACCCGTTCCATTCCTTTGATCTATCATCTTTCTACCCTCAAGACCCTCCCTGCCTCTAGGGTAGTATTAATCCTATCAGTTAATACCCTCGCAACAGTTGCTAAGGAAGTTCCTACCTTTCCAGCTCCATTTTGCCTTTCTTTGCCATTTCCCTTTCTGACTTGCCACTTCCAGGTCTGTCTTTTAAAAGCCATGGCTCTCTGATCAATAGAGAGATTGCATTGTCTTGCTGTGTTTGGTTCCTGAGTCATCTCCCTCACATGACTGAGTGAGTAGCAGCCCAGGCTGGTTCCCATCGAGTTCTCTCTAGCCCAGAGAGTACGTGCCTGGGAAGAGGCACCCCCACGCTAGCCCGGAATCTGAAGATGCACCCACCCCCATGCTAGCCTGGCAATTATTTATTTCTTTTGAGAGAGGTGAGGTGGGAGAAAAAGAAGAAGGAGGTGGAGATAGAAGAGAAGAAGGAGGTTGTGGAAAAGAAGGATGAGGAGCAGAATGAGGAAGAGGTGGAGGAGGAGGAAAAAGAAAAGGAGGAGGACAGGGTAGACAGACTGCAGTACTACTCCACCAGGGGAGGAAAGATCGAGAGAGGAAAGATTACAATGCTGCTCCACCATCCATGGAGCTCTGCTGTGCCACCCATGGTGCTCCCATGTGGTACCAGAGCATGCCATTACCAAGTGAGGGCTCTCACTACACCCTGACAGTCTTTAAGTGATAGCCCATCTTCAGGATCTACTAGCAGAAACTCTCAATGAAACGTCTCCCTGAGGGGAAGCTTCATAAGTGGTGAAGCAGTGTTGCAAGTCTCTCTTTCTATCTCCTCCCTTTTCAATTTTTCTCTGTCTCTACCAATAAGGAGAAAAAAGGAAAAAAATATTCATTAGGAGTAGTAGGTTCATTGTGAAGATGCTGAGCCCCAACAATAGCCCTTGTGGCAGATAGAAAGGAAGGAAGGAAGGAAGGAAGGAAGGAAGGAAGGAAGGAAGAAAGAAAGAAAGAAAGAAAGAAAGAAAGAAAGGACAGGAGCTGAGTGGTGATGCACCTGGTTAAGTGCATATGTTACAAGTGTAAGGACCCAGGTTCTAGCCCCTGGTCCCACCTGAAGGGGAAAAGCTTCACAAGTGGTGAAGCAGTGCAGCAGGTATCTCTCTGTCTCTTTCCCTGTCTATCTCCCCCTCTCAATATCCACGTCACAATTTCTTGTTGCCTACATCAAGTAACAATAAAAAAAAACTTTAAAAAAAAAAGAAAAATGGGAGAGGGAGAGAGAGAGAAAGAGAGAGAGAGAAACCTGGTAGTAATGCACCTCGTTGAGTGCACACATTACTATGTCCGAGGACTCAGGTTCAAGCCTCTATTGCCCTCCTGTGGGGGGGGAAGCTTCACAAGGGGTGAAAGAGTGTTGTAGGTGTCTTCCCCCCTCTCTATCTCCCCTTTTCCCTCTCAATTTCTCTCTGTCTCTATCCACAATAATTTTTTTTTTTTTTTGCCTCCAAGGTTACCACCGGGGCTCGGTGCATGCACCTGAATCCATTGCTCCTGGAGGCCATCTTTCCCCACCCTGTTGCCCCCATTGTTGCCCCTGCTACTGTCATTGCCACTGATGTTGTTGTTGTATAGGACAGAGAGAAATGGAGAGAGGAGGGGAAGACAGAGAGGGGGAAAGACAGACACCTGCAGACCTGCTTCACCACAACTCCCCTGCAGGTAGAGATCCTGCGACTTGAACCAGGATCCTTAGGCTGGTCCTTGGGCTTAGCGCCATGTGCATGTGCACTTGCCCCTTGTGCTTAGCACCATGTGAGCTTAACCCTGTGTGCTACCGTCCGACCCCCAATAAATAGTTTTTTTTAAGAAGGAAAGAAAATAGAAAATAAAAGTCTCCTGGACCAGCACTCCAAACTCCCCACAAGGCCTTTTCCCTAGTCTACCTTCTGTTCACTTTCCTAGTTTGCCTCATGAGTTCCTCCTTTCTCTGTCTTCCTCCCTCCTGCCCTCCCTCCCACCTCTTCTCCCTCTCCTTCCCTCCTTCCTTCCTCTCTCCCCTGCCCCTTTCTCTTCCCCTCTGTGTAAACACAGCACTGTTGGGCCTGCCAGGTTCCCCTAGACTGCACATTGCCACCTGTTGCTATGGAGAAGCCTCTTTATCACAAACACTGGGTAAACAGCTGCTGCTGGGAGCCCCTTTCTGCTGGTCAGGGGTTTATTTGGAGAAAGTCAATAAGGAAAAATAAACATTCCCGGCCCTGTGTATATACAGCCTTGGGACTAGTGCTCCTTAGAAGCTTGGGCCTGCCAGCTACCCAGAGGATCCAGCAAGCTGACCCTAGGATCCCCTACTCCAGGGCAGGGGTGAGGCAGCCACCTTGTTTTATCTCAGTCAGGTCATTCTTCAGGCTTCACCTGCCTGCCCTAGGCTGGGAGCCTGAGGCTCAGACCTCCTCTTCCCTCTCCTGGGCAAGTGTCTCCAAGGCAAACTGGTTTATCTGACTCTTTGGGTCACTTGGCCCTTAACTTCTAGGGAAATTCAGGACATGGGAATCCCTGGGAGGAGCCAGGGTCAAGTTAGTTCCACTAGAATCCTCTCCTTTGGCTTCCTAGTTTCAGCTGAAGTCAATGTGTTGTGTTTAATAACACAGTCCAGTGATCCAGGAGTTGGTGCAGTGACTAAAGTATTGGACTTTAAACGTGAGGTCCTGAGTTCATTCTAGTGGTTCTATCTTTCTCCTGCTTTCTCATGAATAAACCTTTTGTTCATTTTTATTTTACTTTATTTATTTTTACCAGAGAACTGCTCCGCTCTAGCTTATGGTGGTGTTGGGGATTGAACCTGGGACCTTTGTGCCTTTAGCATGAAAGTCTATTGCATAACCACTATGCTACCTCTAGAGTCCACAAATAAATGTTGGGGGGGTTGTTTGTTTGTTTGTTTGTTTTTAAATAACAATCATAGCTAGAGAGACAGCATAATGGTTCTGCAAAAGATTTTCATGCCTGAGGTCCTGAAGTCTCAGATTCAATCCCCAGCACCACTACAAGCCAGAGCTGAATAGTCCTCTGGTCTTTCTGTAACTTTCTTTCCATATTTCTCTTTCATTAAAAAAAAAAAAAGTATAAAAAAATAATAACAGTCCACTCATTTGGCTCTTACCAGTTAAACCTATGTGTGAGGGGATATGCTCCTGCCTTCATGGTGTTTCAGACAAGATCAGGCATGTTCAGTATGGTATGGCTGTAGGCCATGGTGTTTTCAGTGTAGTGAGGAAGGCAGTCTCCGGTGCAACTAGCTAATATTTACAGGTCTGACAAGTGTGATTCAGGAGGAGTGGGTGTGTGTGTGGGGGGGGTGGAGGTTGGGCACAAAAGTCCTTTACATTTTCCCAGTCCCTATTATATGTGTCAGCTCAGCCAATCCTTAAACAAGACAATAATTTACAGATGGGGAAGTAACTCATCTATTTTTTCCCCTTTATTTTATTTGGTAGCACAGAGAGAAATCGAGAGGGAAGGGATATAGGAAGAGAGGCACCTGTAGCACTGCTCCACTGCTCATGAAACTCCCCTTCTACCAATGGGGACTGGGAACTTTAGCCTAGGTCCTTCCTCACGGTGACATGTGTGGTCAGTTTGGTGCACCACCATCCAGCCCCAGAAGTAACTCATCTAAATCAGCAACTAGTGGGAAACTTGGGATTTAAACCTAAGGTTGCTAGGGGCAAAAGTCTCAGCTTCTAAACACTGCAATTCCATCTGGCCTACCAGAGAAATGCCACAATCCCTACCCTCAAGCTACTCCCAAGAAAAGTCTTTTAGGGTCCAGGAGACAGCACAATGGTTATGCAAAAAAGACTTTCATGCCTGAGGCTCTCCCAGGCACCACCATAAACCAGAGCTGAATTGTGCTCTGGTAAAAACAAACAAAAAAACAGAAAAGTCCTTTTAAAATGCTTCCCTGATGGATGGGGACAGTGAGCAGGAATGTTTGATAAGGGATACCAATCTTTGAGAGGACATCAGCATGATACAAAGGGATCTGAATCAGCGGCAGGGAAAGGGCTGAGTTTTTAAGGACAGGGAAAATTTAGATAAGGTCAAAGACAAAGAGGTCTCCAGGGTCACAGTTGGGGACAGGCTGGTTGGGGCTGGAGAAAGACCTATTTCAGAGAGGAGACCTGCTCTCAGCTTCCAACACTAAGCCACCTATGCCTCCCTTAGGAGCCACCCCACCCCCACCACCCCTGCTTAGCACCAGGACCTCCCCTGCTCTTTTCCAAATGGTGTAGCAGCCTCCTTCCTGGTCTTCCTGCCTCCGGTCTTGCTCAGCTCTGATCCAAGCCCCACCAGCCCCCAGTGTCTCCTTCAGAAACACAGATCCAATCCTGTTACCACTGTACTCTGCCCCTTTCCATGGAAGGAAAGAGTCCCAGTGTGTAAAGCATATTTCTTGCATGCATGAAGCCCTAGCTTCAATCTCTAGTACCGCTTATGACAAAGCAGTGCTCTGTTTCCACCACCACCAACCCCCCCCATACACACACACACCAGAAAGAAAGAAAGAAATCTGAAGAAGAAAATAAAAGGAGTAGGGAGCTAGCTTATCCGATAGCATATGCACCTTACCAGGCAGGGACCCCAGGTTTGCACTCCAGCATCACATGGGAGCATCATGGCAATGGAGGAAACCCCTATGGATAGGGAAGCAGTGCTATAATCTCTCTCTCTCTCTCTCTCAAATAAAATGAAGAGGCCAGGCAGTGGTGCATCTGGTTAAGTGTGCACATTGCAGTGTGCAAGGATCCAGATTCAAGCCCCTGGCTCCCACCTGCAGATTGAAGCGCCTGGCTCCCACCTTCATAAGTGGTGAAGCAGGCCTTCAGCTGTCTCTCTGTCTTTTCCCCTCTCTCTGTCTTCCCCTCCCCTCTCAATTTCTGTCCCTTTCCAGTAACAAATAAATAAAATTTTTTTTTTTAAAGTTGAAACAATGGCATCAGAAATGATGACGCCAGAAATGAAAGAGAAAAGTGTGCCATATAGATTTTGGCCTTCTCTCCTCTTCTTTTTCTATGAGCATATGCACCAAACATATAGAACTGCATGAGTTCCCCAAGTGCACAGAACCCCCACCCCCACCCCCACCCCATAGACCTGTGTGTTTTTTCACCTCCCCAGCCCTCAGCCTGAAGATCCTTCCTGGAGAGTCACAGTCATCTACACACTCTGAATGGATGCCAACTATATGTCTGGCACTGACCTGAGCCCAAGGAACAAAACAGATGAATATCCCTGTCCTCCTGGAGGTTATATCCAAGTGAAGGATAGACACTTAAACAAAACACAGATATAAGCTATAGACAATAGCAGCCTGAAAGGTGGTATAGCTGTTGGAGTCCTAAGTTCCTAAGTGCCTGTACCAGTGATATATATCAGTGATGCTCTGATATCCCTCCCATCAAAAAACAGCAAAATCTTTATTTTATCTTAAGATATCCCTTTATCTTAAGACTGCAATGATTTTTTTGTTTTGTTTTGAGATGGTTGTTGCATGGAGAACAGAATAAAGGGAGACAGGATGGGAGCAAGAAGATATGAAAACCACAGGAACTCTAGGTGCTCACTTCCCCATAAGGCAGTGAAGGCATCTGTCTTGGGAGTCCACTCCATTCAGCCTCAGGTCCCCAAGGAACTGGTGACTATAGCCAAGTATGAGGCAGTCCTCATTCAGTTGCACTGATCTGGTTAATGTCTTCAAGGTTCAAGGGTGTGTCACTGCAGGCCCCCCAACCAGGCACTGCCTGCCATCTGACTCCCTCCCAAGGTTCTGAGGAGGACAGGAGCCCCACAGAGCAGCAATCCGCATATCAGGAGCAAGGGAATTAACATTCCCAGTCTGTAATTATACCTTCCTCGGGTGACACCTAAGGAAGCATCTTTTTATAAAAGCAGGTAAATTGAAGGCTTATGGGATTGTGGGTTATGGGTGTATTTTTAGCACAGTCTTTTCACCACCGCTGATTGCCAGAACCCTGGTAATTGTCCTGGCACCAGTGGTCTGAACTGAGGCTGGGGGGCTTAGAGTGGGGTTGAGTTGGCACTGAGAAAGGAGTCTGGGAGGCATCAATAACCTAGTTAAACCAAGCCAGAATCTAGGAAAGAATCCTGGAGTCAAGAGGCCAGGCAATGGCACACCTTCTAGAGTGTACATGCTACCATGTGCAAGGACCAGGTTCAAGCCCATTTCCCACCTGCAAGAGGGAAGCTTCATGAGCAGTGAAGCAGTGCTACAGGTCTCTCTCTCTCTCCCTCTCTCTCTCCCTATCTCCCCCTTCCCTCTCAATTTCTCTCTGTCTCTAAAAAAATAAAATAAAATAAGGCCTAGAAACACTCCCTCTGATGGGGACATTAAGGGGACATGCATGAGCAGATGGGAAGTAATTTGTCCAACTATATATACATGCATCCAGACATACAAATAATATATGGAACTTCTAAAGTGCTTTTTTATTTTAACATATTAACTCATTAGTCTTCATAGCAGTCTTAGGAAGTTAGTACTGCTATTATCTCCATCTTGCAGATGAATGAAACAAGGCATTGAATGTTCAAGTGCGATTCTACATTAAACACCAGATGTTCACATTTACACCTATATATGTGAATCTGCTGCCCATAGTGGGTGACTGAATGAATCGCCTCTCTCAATATTCCCCAGATACTTACAAAAAGAGTGCAGCTTTGCCAATCAAAAAGTTCTAAAGTTAAGACATCCCTACTTTAAAAAAAAATTATATTTATTTATTTACTTAATTATTTATTCCCTTTTCATTGCCCTTGTTGTTTTATTGTTTATTATTATTGTTGTTGTTGTTACTGATGTCATTGTTATTGGATAGGAAAGAAAGAAATGGAGAGAAGAGGGGGAGACAGAGAGGGGGAGAGAAAGAAAGACACCTGCAGACGTGCTTCACCGCCTGTGAAGCGACTCCCCTGCAGGTAGGGAGCCAAGGGCTCGAACCGGGGACTCGAACTGGGATCCTTAGGCCAGTCCTTGCACTTTGCACCATGTGCACTTAACCTGCTGTGCTACCGCCCAACTCCCAGAAATCCCTACTTTTCAGGGCAAAGCCTCTGGTCATACTTCCTATTCCTGACTTACAAGCAGAAGTTGCCTCTGAACCTAATGTGGGTTGTACTGTTATGTGAAAAACTGAGAAATGTTATGTACAAACTATCATATTTATTGTTGAATGTAAAACATTCATAAAAACAAAACAACAACAACAAAAACATGAACACAGATGGGAGCAGGTCTGGTGGTGACCCAGAATCACAGCTGCCAAGAAGGGAAATGGATTTCCCAGTCATTAAAGGAGTGCTCACACATACACACACACACACACACACACACACACACACACACACAGAGAAAAAAAAGAAGTTGCCTCTGAGTACTAAGTCAGCCATCTTGTTGGAGTGGAGCAACCCAACCAGATTCTTAAGCCCAGAATTCCAAAACAGGAAGGAAGCTGGGATAAGATGTCTGAGAAACTGAGAAAAGGGTCCATTGAACTTAGAGGGACTTCTGCCCATCTAGGGATCTCTTGGGTCTGCAGAAAGAAAATATAGAGAGAATAGGAGGAACTAAGATCTCCCTACATGTCATGCAACAGTGGCTGCTACCTAGAGACACCCCTTTCCCAGCAAGGCCATCAACAGAGAAAAGGCACCAGAGAGGGAAAATCAGGAAGAAAATGTGATTTTTAATGCAAGCTGCAGTAATCAGCTATTTGTGATGGAATTTTATCTATCCTGGTCTCTGAGGGATGAGAAGCAGGATTGAGGGAGAGGGGTCAGAAATTAGTATGCAGAAATATCTGATCAGCCAAAGTAATTTTCTTTAATAATCATATTCATACTGCCTGCTCTCTGCTCACTAGAAGAATTAAGTATTTAATAGTAATATATTTCATCTGCTGGTGGTTCCATTTCGTTAGGGACCGTGATGCCTCATTGGGGTGTATGGGTGGATAGAGGTCTGGTGAGGGGGACAGGTAGGAGGTGCTGATAAAAAATAAAAATAAAAGAGAAATAGATAAGTAAGCAGGAGGGAAGTGGCATGGGTGGACAGGAAACATACTGGAAGGAAAGCTGAGTGCCAAGTAAGCTTAAGGACCCTCCAAGATGCTGCTTAAGTGTCTTTGCTGTTGGAGCTACACTGTCCTCTGGCTGTGGCTTCTTCTAGAGTTTGCCCTTCTTCCGTAGCCAGTCAACAGAGTCAGGTTGAGCCTGATGCAAAGTTTCGAGACCTCCTTTGAATCTGGAGAGGTGGCTGTGGCTAATAGGCCTCAATTACTCCAGTTTCATCCCTAACCCTCAGAGATGGTTCTTCCTTTCAAGTCTCTGGGCTGACCCTGTCTTACAGCCCTGAGATGCTCCCAAACACTGGTAGAGCAGCCAGGTAGTAAATTCTACTGGAGGGGTAGTGTTACACAGTAAACCCCCCTGACCCCAGACTCATGCTCCTAGCATCTCTAGCAAATTCCTAGAGCTGTCTCTGTCTGTTTCACAGGCCTGGGGAGGTTTGGGGCGGGGAGGAGCAGTATGCTATTCCAGCTGTTGTCTGAGCAGGAGTGGTGCAGGAGAGAGAAGCCATTTGTACTGGCTGGAGAACCTGACAGCTAATTCTCTACCCTGGGGCTGCAAGAGTACTGTGCTTGAGCTATGACACAGTTTTAATAGTTAAAAAGCAGGCACAGCACTTGCCAGGGACATAATTGATGACACCCACTTGGAACCCTATATTCACTGGAGGAACTTAAGAGAGGCTCTTCCTCTTGTCTGCCATGCTCCCTGAATCCGGCCATCCCAGTAGAAAACCTCAGGGAGAGAGGTGTGACCACATTTGCCCAATGAGATGGAGACAGAGAAAGAGAGAAAGAGAGGGAGCTGCAGATAGTGGAGTTCAGCTCCTCACTGTTCTTTTAAGAGCAAACTCTGTAAACTGATGTACAGTGATGCTGGCATTTCCAGGTGCCTGACAGGCTGGAATTAAACACCTGTCCATTAAACTGACAGTCCCAGGAAGGAAAGGGGGGGGGGGATGGAAGTGAGGTGCGGGAGCTTGGAACCCAACCACGGTCAGGCTGCTTCCCTGCAGGAGGCACCAGTACCTGCCAAAGAGGGAGCTTGGGGGAGCCAGCAGCATCTCTAGGTCCCTGCATACTCACTTCTGAGAAACAGAGCAGGGCAGGCAATAGCCAACTGATATTCAAACCTGAATCTTAGGGATGAAGAAGGAGACATGATGTTCCCAAGAAACTGGGCCAAGGAGAAGCCTATGATTTGTGGTTTATTCAAAACTGTAGCCCAAAAGCTTGCTGGCCTGCCAGAACCTCTGGCTCTCCCCATAACATACATGATCATTATCTGCTCTTTTTTAATTAATTTATTTAAATTGTATTTGTTTATTAATGAGAAAGATATGAGGAGAGAGAGAAAGAACCAGCCATCACTCTGGTTTACTTCCTACCAGAGATTGAACTCAGGACCTCATGCTTGAGAATCCAGTGTCTTACCCACTGTGCCACCTTCCGAACCACTCCGCTTGGAACTTTTTAGGGGTGTACCAACTCCTAGGTAGCCCAACCCATACTACCCTGGGACACCTCTTGGGCCATTAGTGAACATTTGAATGAGTTTTTCTTGGTTCCCCAACTCAATAGTTCTACTTCATAGGTACTGTTGATACATATAGTACTCTAAACATGCTGGTGAATGGGCTAAGGTAGAGTGACTTATGGTTAAATGGAGTTTATGGATGAATGGATGGATGGATGGTTGGATGGATGGATGGATGGATGGATGGATGGATGGATGGATGGATAAATGGGTGGATGGATGGATGGATGGATGGATGGATGAATGGGTGGATGGATGGATGGATGGATGGATGGATGGATGGATGGATGGATGGATAAATGGGTGGTTGGATGGATGGATGGATGGATGGATGAACAATGGGTTGTTGTAGTTAATAATTAGGTGGCACATATCATTATCACTGTACTGGATGTTAAACGTCTTAATGCCCCATCCCCACCATCCTAGCTGTTGCTCTGGTACTTGCTGGACCTCCCCAAGACTCAGCAACCAAACATAAGCACCCACTCCAACAAGGGGCCTGAAGACCCTGCTCCCTGACTAGACCAGTGTCCATTCTAACTGGTCAGTCTATGGGTTTTATTACTTTAACCAATACTCTGGAGTGGGTAGATGAAAGGAGATCAAAGCTGATTATTGAGACTAGGTGGTTTTGGGGAAGCAAGAACTGAAAAAAAGTAAGAAAGGGACAGAAATACTCAATAGTTTGTCAGGTGACCAGGTTGTAGTCTTAGCACTGGCCAAGACCTTGGTCATTTGCTTAGATTCATTCTGAGTTGGCTCAACTCCCACGTGAGAGCAACATCTGCCCTGTCCACCTTAGAAGATGATCAAGTCCCATTGGAACCTACCCTTGATAATCTACTCATTATGCTTTGTACCCATTTCTCTAAAATGTAGTGAGCCCCTTGAGCACACAGAGGCTATACAAAACACCTGTCCATCCCAAGTTTGGTAAATGTTTTTGGAGCAAAGGAATGCAGGAAAAATGAAGGAAGGAAGTGGACTCAGAAGACTATACCAGGAAGGGGGTGGGGCTCATAGCTGGGGAGTTATTACAAGGTGGACATGGATGCAAGGGAGGAAGATCTGGGAATAGTGTTGCTGAGATCCAGAAGGGATCTTCTCCTTGTGTTGGCCAACTTCTCACATATGCCATCTCCTGCCCTGGTAAGACCCAGGCTGCAGATGCATCAATGTATGTCAGCAGAGAGCTTTCCCCAGATGTCACAAGCACATCAAAGAGAAGAGAAGGGAGCCAATCAGAAGACAGAGGGAACTGGAAAGAGAAAGCTGAGCTCAGGAAGCACATCAAGGCTTGAAGCCAAATTCTGTCGCAGCCCTGGAGATGGCACAGTGACTAGAGCACCAGACCTCTAAGCACAAGGCCCTGTGTTCCATCTCTTATGCCAGTGACACTGGTTCTTTCTCTTCTCTTTCTGTCTTATAATTAAACAAATCTTTTCAAAAAGTCAAAGAGTGCCCTCCAAGTCTCACCATTCAACTAATCCCTTCCCAAATCCTTAAACCCAGCCCTGCCCTGAAAATGACCCCTTCCTACCCCTCCCCAGGCCTCATTCCCATGGCCAAGGCCCCCCTGGGAAGATGAGAGCTCTGCCTTCAATCTCAGCCAAGGGATCCCACACAAGGCACACAGCCTGGAAAAAGAGGAGTTCCCTGCATGATCTTGGCTTCCTCCCAGCTCAGGTCTGTCTACTCAGTGCAGCCCTTAATTATTTCACATCTTATAGTCTCCATTTGCTGGTGTGAGGGTACATGGCACCTGAAGGTCATCTCCCAGGACATCTGTCACCCTGTGACTACCAGGGTTACTACATCTGGACCATTTGGCTAGGCCACTGGTCTTTTATTTGGGGTTCTCAGCAACAAGGAAGCTGCCACAAGTGGGCTTTGTCAAGATGAGGACCTGCTTAATGAATTCAAGTGTGCATGTACCCCACCCCACCCCAAACTCATATATGCATGAGCATAAATTTCAGAGCCAGACAGAGCTGGGTTCAAGTTCCAGCTCTCTCATTTATTGCTTGTGTGGCTTTGGGCAAGTTATTTAGCCCCTAGAATTTTATTCATAACCCTGCACCCCTTTTAAAGGTTTTTTCTAGATATTTTTATTTATTTTCTTCATTTTGTATAGAGACAGAGATAAATCAAGAGGGAAGGGGAGGGGGAGAAAGAGGGAAAGAGAGACACCTGCAGTGCTTCTTCGTTGCTTGTGAAGCTTTCACCCCTGAAGATGGGGACCAGAGCTTTGAACCTGGGTCCTTTTTCACTGTAATGTGTGCACTCAACCAGGTGTGCCACCAGCCTGCTCCAACCTTGCCCCCTTTTAAAGGGTTGTTTAGAGGAATTAATAAGAGCAGATCATGGGGGGAGAAGCAAAACAGTATGATGTTTATGTAAATGACTTCCATGCCCCAGGCTCCAAAATTCTATGTTCAATATCTGGCACCACCATAGGTCAGAGCTAAGCAGTTTGTCTGGTGAAAGAAAGGGGGGGAGGGGGAGGAGGAGAAGGGAGGGGAGGGGAAGAGGAGAGGAGAGGAGAGGAGAGGAGAGGAGAGGAGAGGGAAGAAAGGAGTATGAAAGTTCTTTAAAACTAAGATAAGGCACAGTACACAGGAGTGGGGTGATTATTACCTACATCCTTACCATGATCGTGACTAGTCTAGGGACAGAGGAGAAAGCAGGAAGAAGCAGTGGCCAGATTTTATTAAGGTTCTGTCGTGGAACAGAGTGATAATGTGCAGACATCTATGAAAGAAAATTCCTGGCCATCTGTTTGTTACACCCAGCCTTTTATAGCTACTCCAGCCCAGAAGCAGAGGCTCTGAACACCCCAGAACCTCCACACCCCCACCTGTCCCCCCACCCCTGCCTCACTCAAGGCTCATCCAGCCCTCAGCCTCTTCTGCCTGGCCTCTGCTCCTCCACCTATCTGTCAGTCTCCCTGACTGCGCTGGCTTCTGCTTCTAGTGTACCTTTACAGAACTTCACTCTGCTGGGGGTACATGTATGAAGGGAAAATGAGAGGGAAAGGGCCATAGCCCAGGAAGTCCTGCAATGGCTAGGGCCCTAAATCTGCAAGCATATGGTCCTGTATTCAGTCCCCAGCATATCATGTGCTGGAATGGTGTTCCGGTTCTCTCTCTCTCTCTCTCTCTCTCTCTCTCTCTCTGCCACTGGTAAGTAAATAAATCTTACCATAAGAAGGGGAGGTAGCATATCTAGTTGAGCACACATGTTACAATGCTCAAGAACCCAAGTTTGACCACCTGGTCCCCACCTGCAGCAGGGAAGCAGTGAAGCAGGATTGCAGGTGTCTCTCTCTTCCTCTCTATCTTCCTCTCCCCTTTTAATTTCTTTCTGTCCTATCAAATGAAATAGAAAAAAGAAGGAAACCCCACCAATGTGTCCTGGAGCTCCGCTTCCCCAGAGCCCCAGCCTACTAGGGAAAGAGAGAGGCAGACTGGGAGTATGGACCGACCAGTCAATGCCCATGTTCAGCGGGGAAGCAATTACAGAAGCCAGACCTTCTACCTTCTGCATCCCACAACGACCCTGGGTCCATGCTCCCAGAGGGATAGAGAATGGGACAGCTATCAGGGGAGGGGGTGGGATATGGAGATTGGGTGGTGGGAATTGTGTGGAATTGTACCCCTCCTACCCTATGGTTTTGTTAATTTATCCTTTCTTAAATTAAAAAAAAAAAAAATCCAGGAAAAAAAAAGAAAGAAAAAAGAAGGAAAGAGAGAGAAGGAAAGGAAGGAAGAAAGGAAGAAAGGAAAAGAAAGAAAGGAAGGAAGGAAGGAAGGAAGGAAGGAAGGAAGGAAGGAAGGAAGGGAAATGGCCACCAGGAGCAGTAGATTCATAGTACCAGCACTGAGCCCCAGCAAGAACCCTAGTAGCAAAATAAATAAATAAATAAATAAAATTTTTAAAAGGAGGGAGTAGACTTCCAAAACAACATAGTGTTATGCAAAGGACTTTTATTCCTGAGTCTCCAAGGTCCCAGGTTCAATTCCCAGCACCACCATAAGCCAGAGCTAAGCAGTAAATGGTCAAAAAGAAAAAATGTGGCTGATGTGAGCAAGAAAGGAAGGAAAAAGTGAGGGCTCAGCACTGATGCAGGATTCCAGCTAGGATCTGCCACTCTCACTAGCTGAGTGACCTTCACAAAGTTGCTCAGCCTCTTAGTGCCTCAGTCTCTCCATCTGCTCATACCTTCTGCAGAGTCCAAGAACCAGAGATGTCTTATCAAATCAACCATTTCCCCCACAACACTCATCTATACAGGTCATCTTTACCATCAGACTCCTAATACTCAATTTCTGGACCTCTAGGTCCTCTATGACCTCCCCCTACCCAGGGTCCCCCCACCCAGATCCACACAGGCACACCCCAACTCCAAGCCTGTGTTTGTGAGCTCACCGGGAACCTCGGGACACAGAAAGCCTTTCTCTCTGCCGTAATGAAACCCTTTAATCATATTCAAATAGGTTACTGTTCAGGGGGAAAATAGAAATATGGATTTGATAGCAATAAATTTCCCTGGCTGGCTAAGCCCAGTTCTTAATTGTCCTGTCCCAGGGCTCGCACATTTCATTGTTCGTTAGGTGCTTAAGTCCCCACTCTCATTTTGTGGCGGTGACATTACCGTTGATGGCTCTAATACTCTCATAATTTGAAAGGGGATTTGCATGATAGAACGCAGAGTATTAAAAGAAAAAGAAAAAAAGAGAGAAATGGGGGGGTGAGATGAGAGGAGGAGCTCAGGAGAGAGGAGTGACTGCATGGGGGGGGAGCTGTTGAGGGCCTCAATCCTGCTTTCACTTTAAAAAAAAGTCACTTTCTTCAAAGTCAAATCATTGTTTTTGCAGGAACAGAAAGAAGAAAAAAAAAACCAATGCTGCACATTGGGCTGATGGGGCACTGGTATTCGCCTTTTTGTTCCTAATGGTTATTAATTATTATTATCCAGTCGTGCGGGGCTCTGTGGATGTGATGTCCTCAATGTCCTTGGGCAGGGGCTGGGGAAGAGTGGTCAGGGGAAGGGCAAACTCCGGATGATGAGGACTAGGTTTGCTTCTGGGAAGATGCAGGCACCCCACCCAGGCTGAGCAGGTGCCAGTAGCAGCCAGGTTTGGATGGGTGGACAGAGGGCAATACTTTCCTAGAAAGAGCCCTTCACCAGCCATCAGAGAAATCTAAACCTCCTGGATCTGGTCTAACTCTTCTTGAGTTTCCTAGAAGTTGCTTGTTTCCCAAAGCCAGTGATTCAAGCAGAAGCACCTTTACTGGGCACAAGACAACTGTGTTCACTGGTGAGAGTCTTCCTTACCCACCCACAAGGCCATGCAGTTTAAAACTGTAAGACCTTGCAGAGCCTTAGCTGGATACCACAAGGGCCTCTGCAATCCCACTGCTGTGTACTCAGGGTTAGTGAGTGCTGTAGCCAGAGGGCTGTTTCATCCCAGACTGGGACATCCCCTCTCTCCTCCACTTAGCATCTCTCTCCCTTGAGCCGAACATTCTAGAAATCACTGCAGCCCTGAGGATTTGGGGTTGGAGGTAATGGGTCTGGGTTTCAAGCTGGATACCCTAGGAGATTCTTGAAGTGTGTGTGGCTTGGACTCCTTGGTGACTGGTGTGAATGTGCTGGGAAGCACTGCAGGGACAGGGCACATGAAGGGGGAGGAGCACAGCTCTGGTATCATGGCCTCAGTGCACCGGCCCTGGCCTCCCTATAAAAACCACCCTCCAGTTTTGGCATTTTCTAATCATTCCCTGACATTTCTAATCATTGCTCTTACCCACCCCCACCATGTACTCTCCCCATGGGACAATGTTCGACGCCCTCAGAGAGATGGGCAGGGTGGGGCAGTGAGCTCTCAGCATATCTGGCATCTGCACCCCTCTTTCTACTGCAAGCTCTCAGTGTCTCCTGGCCAAGCCTCACCCCTCCACTTCCCAGGGACTCTCTTCTGGATTAGAATTTTAAATCAAATAAATTCTGGGATTGAAATAAAAGTGGTCTGCAGAGAAACTACTGACATTCCTGCTCTTTCTTGTTGGCCTGATACTGAAATTTGGGAAGTCCCCAGCACATCCCAGGGTCTCCTCAACCCGCTGTGTCCTCTCAACTAGCACACTCTGATCTCCCTATGAACTCGTGGTAACTCTGAGCCTAGAACCAATAACAACACTATGGTGTGTTCCATTCTTTTATTTATTTATATTTGGAATATTTACTTCTTTTTTAAATTTTTTTAACTTTTTATTTTATTTATTCCCTTTTGTTGCCCTTGTTGTTTTATTGTTGTAGTTATTATTGTTGTCATCGTTGTTGGATAGGACAGAGACAAATGAAGAGAGGAGGGGAAGACAGAGAGGGGAGAAAAAGATAGACACCTGCAGACCTGCTTCACCACCTGTGAAGTGACTCCTCTGCAGGTGGGGAGCCAGGGCTGGAACCAGGATCCTCATGCCCATCCTTGTGCTTTGCGCCACGTGGGCTTAACGGAAGATTTGCTTCTCTAGGGCAGGCAAAACAGTTCACTTGGGTAGTATGCGGCTTTGTCATGTAAGCAGTCCAACCTTAAGCTCAGTGCCCACCACCATAAAGGAAGCTTTGGTGCTGTAGTCTATTTTGGTGCTGTAGTGTAGGCACTTTCTCTGCCTCTCTACCTTCTCTGTCCCTATCTTTAAAAAAAAAAAAAAAAAACCACTATTTTATTAATGTTAGAGGGCCAGGCCTGATTGAGTGTATATATTACAATGTGCAAGAACCCAGGTTCAAGACCTCAGTCCCCACTTCCCCTCAGGGGGAAGCTTCATGAGCTGTGAAGCAATGCTGCAGATATCTCTCTCCCTCTCTATCTTCCCCTTCCCTCCTGATTTCTGTCTCTATCAAATAAATAAATAAAATGTATTTTTGTTAATGATAAAGGGTGGAAAAGCAGGGCATCACTCTGGCACATGCAATGCTGGGGATCGAACGCAGGACCTCATGCTTATAAATCCAACACTTTAGCTACCACTCTACCTCCCAACCAACATGCTCCGTTCTTAAGGCCTAGAATCAGCTTCTGATTCAGTTGCCATTGCTCAGGCCCTTACAACTACATAATCTCTATTCTCCCCTCACCTGCTCAGATCAGACTTGCAGAGGGAGAGAAGAAGTAGATTGATGAAACAGTTCATGTGGATAGTGCACTACTTTACCATGTGTGGGACCCAGGTCCCCATCCAGTCCCCATCACATCGAAGGAAGCTTCAGTGCTGGTCTCTGTGTGTGTGTGTCTCTCTGCTTCTGTTTGAAAATAAATAAATAGATATACAAAAAAATAAAAACACGGAGGGAGATGTTGGGGAAGAACTCTAGATGACTGCAGGGGGAAAAAAAGGTCTCTACTAAACCATAAATCCCCAGGTGTCAAAAAAAAAAAAAAAAAAGAGGGAGTCGGCCTGTAGCGCAGCAGGTTAAGCGCAGGTGGCGCAAAGCACAAGGACAGGCATAAGGATCCCGGTTCGAACCCCAGATCCCTACGGTGAAGCAGGTCTGCAGGTGTCTAGCTTTCTCTCCTCCTCTCTGTCTTCCCCTCCTCTCTCCATTTCTCTCTGTCCTATCCAACAACGACAACAACAATAATAACTACAACAATAAAACAACAAGGGCAACAAAAGGGAATAAATAAATAAAATAAATATTTTTTAAAAATACAGAAAAAAAAAAGAAAGAAAGGAAGGAAGAAAGAAAGAAAGATAGAAAAATAAAAAGGAAAAACTTTTTCAGTGGCAGCCCTGTCCTCAACTACCCCTCCACAGAAAGGTGACAGGTCTTCCCTCCACCCCTCCCACCACTCCCACCACTCAGGAATGATGGAATGCCACAGTCCTAGCATCTGAGTTGCCAATCCCCATCCTAGACACAAAGGACTTCAGGGAAACCAACCTGGAGAACTTTTCCCTTCCCTACCCCACCCCATCAGCAAGCCCCCCCCCCCAAGCTGTCTTCAGGAACCCGGCAGAGAGGGAAAAAGCCAGAGAGACAAAGTGATTCTTAAATATTTTCCTTCTCTGCCGTCACTCAGAGAAGGGGGGGGAGTGTGGGGTGATGGAGGCTGGAAGGGGGGACAAAGGGGGTTTAATAGGCTTCAGTGACAGCACAGTGTCCACATTGGGAAAAGATTAATGACGAAAATTAATCGCCTGACCTTTCTTTCCAGGAGCTGGAGGTGAGGCGGGCCATTAAAGCCTCTTATGTTGTAATTAACGTTGGAGGGGAGAAGAGAGCTGCCTTCAGAATGGATGTGATCATTTAATTAGGCTTAGGCGTCGGTGCCACAACAGGTCCGGAGAAGTCATAATTTAACTACAGCTTTAAATTACACAGGCAGAGTGGAGATGGCAGAGTCTGACGGCTGGAGAGGCAGGCTCTGCCGCCGGCTCCGGAAAACAGATCAACACTCTCAGTAAGGGAGAAAGACAGACAGACAGACGGAAGGTGGAGAGCACTGATGATGGGCAAGCGCAGCAAAAGAGGACAGAATGGGGGAGGGGAAGGGGGAAACTGTTCTGAGGTAGTGGAGGCTAGAGGTGGGAGGGGTTTCAGAGGCCAGTGCCAGAGAAAACCCTCCACAACTAGGCAGATGTAAATTGCATTCCAGCAGCACACAGGGACCCTAGGATATTTGCTAGACAATGAACTTAGTTTAGATTGAGGGATGGGGTGGGGAGAGACAATTGCTCAACTGGTAGAGCATCGGACTTGCCTTCCTGAGGTTCCTGGTTCCATCTCAAAGCACTGCATTGTGTCTGTGTGGTGTTCTGGCTTCTTGCTCTTTCTCTCTCTCCTCTCTCTCTCTCCTCTATCTCATATGAACAATCTTTCCATCTGGGAGCTAGACAGTGGATAAAGCATGAAATCTTAAATCCAATCCCCAACATTGTATATGCTGTAGTGATGCTCTGGTTCTCTCATTAATAAATAAATCCTTAAAAATAAAGTGGCCAGATTATTAATAATAATAATAATAATGAACAAGCATTTTGCTAGATCCTCTACTTCCCCAGCACCTCTCCAGCATAGAAGAAGCAACACCCTGGAGGTCTTCAAGTGCCATCCAGTCCTGGGCGTACATTCTTGGAGCAGCGAGGGATACGAGGTGCCAAGCCTGCCAAGACCGAGTGAGCAAGAGGGGTTTGCACAGGGTGGGAAGGTCAAAGCCAGGACACTGCACCACGCAGAGGGGCTGGCCTTGATCTTCAGGGCGCCAAAGCCAGCTGGTTGCTCAACCTGCCGGATTAGTCACTGGGCGGGAGAGAGCACTGCAGCGGGGCTAGGAGGGAAAGCAGAAGAGCTGAAGGGAGCCAGAGGAGGGGCAGGTGCGCATCTGGGTGGGCCCGAGCGAGGGAAACCCCGTGGGACTTTTGCAGAGCGCTTTTTATAGAGGGACCACCTCCCGCTATGATCAGAACAGTGGAGGTGGTCTGTTCCAAACTAGGTTCAAGAAAGACTCAGGGATCCTGAGGTGGCCACTAGTGGGTTTTTCTAGGTTTCTGGAAGACTCTGATGACCTCACTGTCCTCTACTGCTCTGGTACTTGGGGACGGGAGAAGATGCCAGGACATTGAGGGAGGGGGGTGTCAAGAGATGAAAGCTGTGTTGTCTGAGATGGGGGGGAGGCAGATGGGACTTCCCTGAGGAGCCGGGGTGCCTGAGGTTGAACTGCCTCCAGCTTTTTTTTTTTTTTTAAATGTAATTTTTTTTTAAGTTTTTTTTTTTTAATATTATTTATTTTATTTATTTATTCCTTTTTGTTGCCCTTGTTGTTTTATTGTTGTAGTTATTGTTGTTGTCGCCGTCGTTGTTGGATAGGACAGAGAGAAACGGAGAGAGGAGGGGGACAGAGATGGGGAGAGAAAGATAGACACCTGCAGACCTGCTTCACCGCCTGTGAAGTGACTCCCCTGCAGGTGGGGAGCCGGGGTTCGAACCGGGATCCTTATGCCGGTCCTTGCGCTTTGCGCCACCTGCGCTTAACCCGCTGCGCTACAGCCCGACTCCCTGCCTCCAGCTTTTAAGGCCCAGCCCTCACTACACTATTTGGGTGAAAGAAGAAAAGTGTGGATAGAGGGGTGGGGGAGAGGCAGATCCACCCCCTCACTCCCACCACCCCCACACACATACTTCCTATTTGTTCACTAATCTCCACCCCTGACCGCCAAGATCTTGCCTCCTGGCAGTGCCCCATGGGAAAAGCACAGAACTCATCAAAGAATGATTTGAAGGACACTTTGCTTCTCAGAACAAAAAAATCTCCATCTTGATTAAACATCCACCCCCCCCCCCCAAATTAGTGGCCCTTTCAGTGAGAGATTTGTCCCAGTCTGGCCTGTTAATTGATGTGAAGGTTGATGGATTGTCTGATCTGGCCAGAACCCTGTTCTGAAAGTGTCCCTGCCACCACTCCCCCCCCCCCCCCAGTGAAGGAGGAGCTGCAGCCAGCGATAACAGAGAGCTGGGGGTGAAAGGATGTGCTTGTGTGTGGGGGGTGGGGGGTAGGGGACGGGGCACGGAGCTCTGGTCCTCAGACCAGAGGAGAGGCTAAGGGTCAGGTGCTGATTGTTCCTGGAGCTTCCTTTGCTGTGTGACTGCCCGACTGTCCCCAAAGACCAGATCCCAGACTTTCAAGGTGCTGGCCTGTACCAGGTGGGAAGACAGAGACTGCCTGATGTGGGGAAGACCCGGTTGAAGAGTGGTGAAAGAAGATGAGAAATGGGGAGGCAAGAAGAGAGAAGGTGGAGGCTGGAGAAATGGCACACCATGTAGAACAGGCACCTTGCCACGTCTGAGCCCAGACACCATATGGGAAATGGTACAGCACTGGAGGAAGCTCAGATGCTGTGGTGTCCTGCCCCTCCGAATATAAATATAAATATAAATATATATAAATATAAATATAAATCACCCAAGAGTGAAATCACACATGCTTAGGGATTCAGCAACAAAAGTAAGAATAAATTTAAAAAGGAAAGTGAGGATGGGTGGGAAGATAGCATAGTGGTTATACAAACACTCTCACGTCTGAGGCTCCAAAGTCCCAAGTTCAATCCCCTGCACTACTATGAACTAGAGCTGAGTAGTGCTCTGGAACAAAAAAAAAAAAATTTTTTTTCCTGAAAAGTGGGAATGACAGTCAGTGAATGAGGGAGGGGGAGGGTAGAAACCTGAACTGGATCTGTAGGCTGTCTCTGAAATCCCTGCTTCCTGCCCTAAATTGGGCACTGCTTCCCCCTCAGAAGTCCTCCCTGCCACTGCCCCACTTGAGATGCCTCATTTCATGTCTTCTCTTTCTCTTTAGACAAGATTATGCAGTTAGTCCAGACTCTGTCCAAGGAAAGACCTTCTCTCTTCCTTCCCTTTGTCACCACTTACAACCCCATGACCATCACTGGGTCTCCATGCCTGCAGGTGCAAGATTCCACCACTCCTTGTTGACTTTTTTGTTTGTTTGTTTTTATTTTGCCTTCAGGGTTACGCAGGGACTCAGTGCCTGCACTATAAATCCACTGCTCCTGGGGGCTATTTTTTCCCTTTTGTTGCCCTTGTTGTTTATCATTGTTATTATTGTTGTTGTTGCTATTGTTATTGTTGTTCGATAGGACAGAGAAAAATGGAGAGAGGAGGAGAGAAAGATAGACACCTGCAGACCTGCTTCATCGCTTGTGAATCAACCCACCCTTTGTGAATCGACCCCCCCCCCTTGGGGAATCAGGGGCTCGAACCGGGATCCTTTTGCCAGTCCTTGCACTTTGCACCATGTGTACTTAACCTGCTGCACTACCGCCCGGCCCCTAGACTCTTATATATTTTTTTAAGATAGAGTGAGAGACAGAGAGAAGAAGAAACAACACAGCAATACAAACCCCCCCCCCCCACACACACACACACTCTCTTGTTTTCCCCACCGCATACTGCTTAACTCTGGTTTATAGTGATGCTGGGGATTGAACCTGGGACCTGTGCTGCCTCAGGCATGAAAGTTGTTTGTTTTTGTTTTTTTTTTGCATAACCATTATGTTATCTCCCCAGTCCACCCCACCACTCTCAAAGTTTCCCACCATGTAAGTGCTCCTGTGTGGTCAGAGGTTCAAACCTGGGCCTTTGTGGGTGGTAAGGTATGTGCTCTACTGACCCCACCCCACCCCCACTTGTTTAGAATCAAATTTGAACTCCAAAGTCTGATGAGCCCCGGGCCCCATCTATCCATCTATCCAGTCTCATTCTTCTTCATTCCTCACTTTGCTCCTTCCCCAGTTCCCAGCTAGAATCCTAGTTCCAGAACCAGGACCAGACCCCACTGTTAGGGTCACATTTTCCTCCTTAGAGCCTAGAATGGGCTTGGCCTGGGCTCACAACTCCACTAACATTTGTGAATAAAATCACTGTCTTACAATCCTGCTTCTACAACCCAGCTAGGCACATACACTTTTTGTTCTTCCTTCCTTCCTTCCTTCCTTCCTTCCTTCCTTCCTTCCTTCCTTTCTTTCTTTCTTTCTTTCTTTCTTTTCATAGAGAGACAGAGAAGGCAGAAAGAAAGAGAGTGAAAGAAACGACAGAACCAAAGCTTCTTTCAATGCAGAGAAGGGAAGGGGGGCTCAAACCTAGTTTGTGTACATGACAAAGCAGCATGCTATCTACAGTGAACTATTTCACTGGCCCTAGATCAGGCACACACAGAAGGCCTCTTCATCCCCATTTTATGGACTCCCTTGTGGCCTTCTTGTAGCTCTCCCTACTTTTTGCAGTGGTCCCTTCTCTGCAGAGATTAGAATCAAGTTCTTCTAGAAGGGTCTCCTACAGACCCTTTCATGTTTGCTGTGACTCAGCAGCAAACATGAAATAGTCCACTTGGGACCTCTGACCCCTGTGGGCAGGATGGGGGCCTCAACCAGAAGTGCTGGGTTTCACCTGGTCAGCAAGTGCCCCAGCCCACCCCAACTGAGGGCCCTGCCAGTGTTTTCCTAGAAAAGCATTTGGGAAGATCAACATTTCAGAATCAACAGCAGGGTCATTTATCCCCCTGGGCATGAGGTGGACAGATGCCTAAGCGTCCTGCCAGGAAGAATTCGGTTAAGAAGAGTCTGGGTGGGAGTCGGGCTGTAGCACAGCGGGTTAAGCGCAGGTGGCACAAAGCACAAGGACCGGCATAAGGATCCCGGTTCGAACCCGGGCTCCCCACCTGCAGGGGAGTCGCTTCACAGGCAGTGAAGCAGGTCTGCAGGTGTCTATCTTTCTCTCCTCCTCTCTGTCTTCCCCTCCTCTCTCCATTTCTCTCTGTCCTATCCAACAACGACAACAACAATAATAACTACAACAATAAAACAACAAGGGCAACAAAAGGGAATAAATAAATATATATATATATAAAAGAAGAATCTGGGTTTGGGGGAAGAGCAGAGGGGGTCTGTCTCTCCATGAGAACAGCCTGGGCAGCTGGTCTGTTTGTTTTTCTGTCTGACTGTTTGTTGGATGGGGGCAGGGGAGATAAGAACATGGAACAACCTTAAAATAACCTCCACCATTCCCTAGGCACTGCTGGGACTGGGCACTGGGGTCTATCTTGGGGCTGGCAGGCTGTACTGTGACTGAGCAGAGTGGGTTATGAGCTATTCAGTTCTTTTTATCTGTCTGGCTGTCTAGCAGTCTGTAAGTACTGGGCTCCTGCTGGGGTCCCAGCTCCCAATCACTCTGCATGTGCTCTCAGTGAGCTAGAATCAGTTTCAGCCCTCCCAGCTGACATGAGCAGAAAGAAATAAATAATCCTATGACTTGAGTTAAGAGGCAAGGCCTCAAGGAGGCATAGCAGTGGCATAAATCCTGAAGATGTGGAGCTCAGGTGGGCCCTACAGAGCACCTAGGTCACTCCTTGGGAGTTACTACTCCTTAATTCAACACTTGCCTCTTCTTCCTTCTCTTCCCTCTCCACTTTGCCTGCCCCTTGCCCAGCTGCATCCCGCACAGAGGCCTTAATCCTGAGCTCTGTCACTATGCCCCTGGTGGTGGGGTTGGGGTCCTGCCGCTTCCCTGCAGAATAGGCTGAAGGAACAGAGACACCTAGACTTTCTCATTCTGAGGCCCCATCAGCCCCCTTCCCTGGGGGACTTTTCAGATACCCCCTTCCTCATCCTTGCCCTACAGGGCATTTGCAACCAAGCCATGAAAACAGGGTTCTCCCACCAGCACCTATTCCTTCCCACCGCCACAGCGGAGTGTGAACTCAGAATAGAAATCTACAGGGTGGGTCAAGATTACCAGGCCCACTCCCCCTAACCTGAGTCTCTCTATGCCTCAGGGTCTTAAAGATATAAAATGAGGAATGTACACATCTTAAGACCTAACCCCTTTGATTTTTTTGACTCTAGACCTGGACTGGAGCTCCACTTGCCACCAGTCTAGCTCTGGACATCTGACCTTGAACAGGCAGATGTCCTTCTCTGCCTCCTGCCTGGAAGGTCACCCAGCCCAGGTGACGAGTTCTGCAGCCTGGTGAATGATTCATTGGTAGAGGACTGGGCTTGGACATGAGGTCCCCAGTTTGATGCCTGGTTCTCCAGACTTTGGAGAAGTGCTCTGGCCCCTCTTTTACTACAAATTAGTTAACTAAGTAATTAATGTTTAATGAGAGGGATGTTTTAATTATTTTTTTAATTTTATGTGTGAGGGAGAGAGACTAGAGCATCACTCAGTTCTGGAATATGAAGTGTTTGGTCAAACCTGGGGCCTCATTTATGCACATCCTGTGCTCTACTGCTTCAACTAAATGGAACTTTTTTAACCTGAATATTTGGTTATTAAGTGAACATATAGGGAAGGGGGGTGTTCTGAAGAGTTGCTTTCTACTGGATACTCCCCTCGTCTATTTGGAAAACTCCTTCAGACAGCTGCCATGTGACACTTAGCCCCATTTAACTGTTCAAAAATGTACCACCCTCATCACCCCAACCCTAAAGTAGCTGGAGCTGGATTTTTTTTTGCATGTTTCCAAATGAAAAAAAAAAAAACCTGAGCCCCCAAATGGCTGAATATAAAATCACTTTGTAATCAGGCATTAAAAGAGCACATCACTCATTCCTTCAGACATTAAATATTTATTGAGCAACATGTGCAGAGCACTGGGCACCCACACTGAGGTGAAAGCCAAGATAAGGGCAACAATCTAGACTCCAGCTGTGCAGTTAGTGGTTTATAGTCCAGGAAGTCTTTCAGTGAGAAAGGAAGGGAGTATGGAGAAGGAGAGTTAGGGCTGTCACCCTCCCCCTTGTGGCCCTTTGACCCCAAAGGACAGTATTCTCCCCCTATCTCCCCTCTCTCACTGAATGGGTGATGCTCACTGTCTTATTTTTTTTTAATATTTATTTATTCCCTTTTGTTGCTCTTTGTTGTTTTATTGTTGTAGTTATTATTGTTGTTGTTATTGATATCATTGTTGTTGGATAAAACAGAGAGAAATGGAGAGAGGAGGGGAAGACAGAGAAGGGAAGAGAAAGAGACACCTGCTGACCTGCTTCACCAACTGTGAAGTGACTCCCCTGCAGGTGGGGAGCCAGGGGTTCAAACCCAGATCCTTACTTCAGTCCTTGTGCTTTGTGCCACCTGCGCTTAACCCATTGTGCTACCGCCCGACTCCCTGTCTTTTTTTTTAATGCTTTATTATCTTTCTTTATTGGATAGAGACAGCCATAAATTGAGAGGCCAGGGGGAGATAGAGAGGGAGAGAGATAGAGAGACACCTGCAGACTTATTTCGTCACTCATGAAGCTTTCTTTGTGCAGGTGGGGACCAGGGGCTCTAACTCGGTTCCTTGCACATTTTAACAGGTGTGCTCAACCAGGTACACCACCACCCAGCCCGATGCCCATTACCTTTTGCTTCACCTCAGTCATAATTTCTGATCAGTCCTGAAACCAGACTTGCAAATCACACCATCCTGGGAAGTTGAATGTTTTCCAGCTTGGACAGACTATCATCATAAAACACTCCTATTGGGATCTCGGTGGCATACCTGGTTGAGTGCACACATTACACCACATAGGGACCTGGGTTCAAGCCCCCTGTCCCTATCTGCAAGGGGGAAGCTTCATATGCAGTGAAGCAGTATTGCTTTCTCAACCTATCTCCCTCTCCCTTATCAACTTCTCCTGTCTCTACCCAAAATAAATAAAATATTAAGGGACCAGGTGGTGGTGCACCTTGTGCACATGTTACAATGCACAAGGACCTGGGTTGAGGGGGGTCCCCACCTGCAGAGGAAACACTTTGTGAGTGGTGAAGCAGTGTTTCAGGTGTCTCTGTCTCTCTCCCTCTCTATCACCCACCTTTCCTCTAGGTTTTTGGCTATTTCTTTTTTTTTTTTTTTTGTTTTGCCTCCAGAGTTATTGCTGGGGCTCCGTGCCTGAATCACGAATCCACTGCTCCCTATGGCCATCTTTTTTATTTGTTGTTGGATAGGACAGAGAGAAATTAAGAGACATGCAGAAGACAGAGAGGGGGAGAGAAAGATGGACACCTGCAGACATACTTCACTGCTTGCGAAGTGATCCCCCTGTAGGTGGGGAGCTGGGGGTTCAAACCTGGATCCTTGTGATGGGCCTTATGCTTCGGACTATGTGCACTTAACACAGTGTACTACTGCCCAGCTCCTGATTTCTGGCTATCTTTATCCAATAAATAAATATGATAAAAATGTTTAAAAATAAATAAAACAGGGGCCTGGTTAAGCATACATGTGCACTTAACCCACTGCGCTACCACCCAACTGAGCATACATGTTCAATGTGCAAGAATGTGGGTTCAAGCCCCCGGTCCCCACCTGCAGAGGGAAAGCTTTGCGAGTAGCAAAGCAGGGCTGCATGTGTCTCTCTGTCTCTTTCTCTCTGTCTCTCTCTCTATCTCCCCCACCCCTCTTGATTTCTGGCTGTCTCTATCCAATAAATAAATACAATAAAATTTTAATAAATAAATAAAACATTAAAAATAAAAGATGAGGGAGTCGGGCGGTAGCGCAGTGGGTTAAGCGCAGGTGGCGCAAAGCGCAAGGACCGGCGTAAGGATCCGGGTTCCAGCCCCCGGCTCCCCACCTGCAGGGGAGTCGCTTCACAGGCAGTGAAGCAGGTCTGCAGGTGTCTATCTTTCTCTCCCCCCTCTGTCTTCCCCTCCTCTCTCCATTTCTCTCTGTCCTATCCAATAACAACCACATCAATAACAACAACAATAATAACTACAACAACAATAAAAAAAAGACAAGGGCAACAAAAGGGAAAATAAATAAATAAAATAAAATAAATCTTTAAAAAAAATAATAAAAGATGAATAAAACATTAGTATTTCATTTACATCTGATGTTAGTTTGCAACATTATATAATTCCCTGAGAACACAGCTTCACATCTCGCTATGAGTTTATGCCCCCACCCACCACCAACATTGACTACTGAGGCATTTCTCCATTTCTTCATTCATTCAACAGGCACTTCCAAAGCACCAAGTCCACGCTGAAGAGAAAACTAAAACCACAGACAGATGAAGGGCACTGCTACTCATTTGGGATGATTAAGCTTGTGATAAGACTAGTCAGCTTGTGCTCAGCATCCCATAAAGGACATAGATTGGCAAAGCTAAAACTCAGCAGACAGGATTGCACTGGGGCTGGTTGGGGCTGGGCAGTGAAGGGAAGGTTCCAAAGAGAGATGGTATTTCAGTTGTTTGCTTGGCATTTTGTTTGTTTGTTTTGTTTTTGCCAGTGGGGCTCAGTACCTACACAATGAATACACTCTTCCCAGTGGTTATTTTTCCTTTATTTAATTTATCTTTTCTTTAATTTGATAGGACAAAGAGAAATTGATAGCCAGATGGTGGCACACTTGGTTGAGCGCCCATTTTACAGTGTTCAAGGACCCAGGCTCAAACTTCCAGTCCCCACCTGCAGGGGGAAGCTTTGGGAGCGGTGAAACAATGAAGCAGGTGTCTCTCTGTCTCTGTCCCTCTCTATCACTATCATTCCTTTCCCTCTCAATTCCTGGCTGTCACTATCCAATCAATAAAGATAATTTTTAAAATTTGAATAAGAAAAATGAAAGGGGGAGGGAGAAAGTGGGAGAGGGAGAAAGAGACATCTGTAGCACTGCTTCACTGACCATGAAGCTTCCCCTGCTTCAGCTGGAAACCAGGGACTTGAGTCCAGGTCCTTGTGAATGGTAGCATGTACACTCAACAGGGTGAACCACTGCCTAGGTCTCTTTGTTTTATTTGTTGGGTTGTTTGTTTACTTGTTTGTTTTACCAGAACACCACCCAGCTCTGGTTATTGGATCTAACCTGGGAACCTCTCATGTGTAAGTCCTGTGTGCAACTGTTATACTGTCTCCTGCCCTTTGATTGTCACTTAAGCAGTAGGTATAAACTCATTTAGTGATGGGAGAAAAATGTTGGCATTCATGTAGGGGAAGATTGGGATGGAAAACAGCTTTTCAGTTAGGTCACTGAAGGGAATTTCATGGGACACTAAGCTGACTGGTTTGGCTAGTACTGAGGCTGGAGAGGTAGGTGAATGGAGACTGCTTGGACATGACCTTGAGGTTGTATTAGTCAGCCAGACAGATGTACCGTAATGCTAGCAGGTCACATGAGTGTGCCATGATTCACAACAACAGGCCTTTGTTTTTCTCATTCACAGACTGTGGGCTGGGCTTAAGACTGCTCTATATTCTCCTTGGGCCAGCATAACAATCACAGGGCTCAAATGACCAAGCCCAACAGAACAATTTTTTTTTCTTTTATCACTTTATTGAGGAAATGTTAGTTTGCAGGATCATTGCTATCACGTGGGATATAGTTCCACATTTCCCCAAGATAGGTGTCAGCACACTTTACCCTTTACCAAACCACAGTCATTTTAATTGATTGACTTATGTGACCATACATGTTGTTTTAGGGGGTACAATTTTACACCTTTTCAAAGTATGTATTGCCACATAACACCCACCACCAGGGTGCTAAAATCCCTCTAGCATAGGCCACTGGATCGTCTCAACCACTTTAGTACCCTCCTCCTACCCCTTTGTAACCTAAGTCCTTTCTTCCTTCCTACCTTTAATTTAATTTAATTTAATTTATTTATTTATTTTTATTTTATTTTATTTATAATTTTTTAAGGAAGGGAAGAAAAAAGTAATATATACTTTGAGAAGGGCTTCATACTGAACCTGGGTCCTCTGTATGGCTAAGCAGGTACCCTCCCAAGAAAGGCTTATTTATTATTATTACTATTATTATTGTTATCATTATTATTACTATTAATTTTGCCACCAAAGCTGTTGCTGGGGCTCAGTGCCTGCACAACAAATCTACCACTCCTAACAGACAGTTTTTATTTTTCTTTTTAAAAATATTTTATTTACTTATTTATTGGGTAGAGACAGAGAGAAATTGAGAGGAAAAAAGGGAGATAGAAAGGGAGAGAGAGGTGACTTCCAGGAGGCATAGCCATGGAGAGGAAGAGAGAAAACCAGCTCCAGTACTGTTTTAGCACTTGTAAAGCTTCCCCCTGCAGGTGGCTTTTTGTTCCCCTTTCATTTTATACAGAGAGACCCCTGCAACATTGCTTTACCACTCATAAAAACTCCTACCCCCCTGTAGGTAGGGACCACATATCTAGATATGGTAATGTGTGCAGTCAGTCAGGTGTACCACCACCTGAACTTCCAGCACAAAAAATTTTAATCCTATGTGCTGGTCGTATTCAATGACTGATAAGAAAGTCAAGTCAAAGAATGTGGGTGTAGAACCCCATTACAGGAAGTTAAGAATTGGGATCTACAACAATAAAACAACAAGGGCAACAAAAGGGAATAAATAAATAAGTAATATTTTTTAAAAATTTTAAAAAAGAATTGGGATCAAAGCTCGCATCTGATTCAGCTACTATGCAATAGCCACTCAAGGCTCCTAAGCAGCAGGTTGCTATGAGCAACATCCTGTGACAGCTGAATTCCCTAGTTCCTGTAACTCTTTCATATTCTCCCATTTTCATCTTCCCATCAGGTCTTGGAAGGGGGTATTCTTATCCTGTTTTTCAGGTGAGGAAAGAAGACTCAGAGAAGTCTCATGAGCCTCACCCAAATGACATGAAAGATATGGAGCTGCAATGTAAGCTGGACTCCAAGTCTATAATTCCCAGCCCCCTCCACAGTTGATTCAGAAATGGGCCCTATCCTGCACACAGGATGGGGGTGGGGGAGCCCACAGAGGCTGCAGATGCTGAGAGATGAGACAGTGGTCACAGCCCTGGCAAGAGGGAGCAAACTAGCTTAATCACAGAGCAGGGAAAACAACAGCCTAAGCTTTTGGGGTTTGTCTGTGCATTTTCTTTCATTACTGAGGTATATCTTCTCATAGAGTAAAAAGTAATGATGAGCCAGCAGGTAGCATAGTGACTAGAGTGTTGGACTTAAAAGTATGTGGTCGCAAGTTTGATCCTTGGCATGGCATGTGCCAGAATGATATGATACTCTAGTTCTCTCTCCCTCTCCCTCTCCCTCTCCCTCTCCCTCTCTCTCTCTCCCCCTCCCCCTCTCCCTCTCCCTCTTTCCCTCTCCCCCTCCCCCTCCCCCTCTCCCTCTCCCCCTCTCCCTCTCTCCCTCTCCCTCTCCCTCTCCTTCTCCCTCTCTCCCTCTCCCCCTCCCCCTCTCCCTCTCCCTCTCCCTCTCTCCCTCTCCCCCTCCCCCTCTCCCTCTCCCCCTCTCCCCCTCTCCCCCTCTCCCCCTTTCACTCTCCCTCTCCCCTCCCCCTCCCCCTCCTACCCTCCCCCTCCCCCTCTCCCCCTCCCCCTCTCCCTCTCCCTCTCCCTCTCCTAATTTGCTGTTCCATCTACTTAGAAAGTTCTTGGACCCCTTAGGGGGTCCCCATAGGACCTTGCCCTCAATGTGGGTTAACAATGGTAAAAATGTTCCATCCTCCGAAGGGGGTTTGGATAACATACTCCATCTACCACCTGAAGAAGATGGGTCCTGAAACTTGGTGCAACTCCGAATGTTCCTACTGATGACCACAGAACGCAAGTTCAGACGTACAGGGACTTAGAAGTTACATAGGCTCCTGTGCTGAATATGGGCCCCAGATCAAATCGATGGGATTTACAGTCAACAATATGTATACACTTTTCCCATATTTGGGAGCTACTCTCTTCCCTGATCCAGCTTTCTAGCCCTTCTTTCTAGCCATGACATCATCTCCCAGACAATAACCTAGGTCCACCTGCATATCAGATGTCAGACTCAGACAAAAACTAATAAAGTCATTGGTCCTTTGGAATATACCTAAAATAGACCTACTAGCTACCTACAAAATGGAGACCTAAAATCTTCATCTGCAATACTCCACCCTTTAGGTTCATGTTTAATCAACACTTTGTATGGCCTTTTATGTTAACTCTTTTTCATCCACCAGGTTCCAGATGCTACCATGATGCCAACCGGACTTCCCTGAACAGATGACCCTACTAATGTGTCCTGGAGCTCCACATCCTCAGAGCCCTGACCCACTAGGGAAAGAGAAAGACAAGCTGGGAGTATGGGAGACTGTCAACGCCCATGTTCAGCAGGGAAACAATTACAGAAGCCAGACCTTCCACCTTTTGTACCCATGGTGACCCTGGTTCCAAACTCCCATGTGGTTACAGAGTAGGAAAGCTATCAGGGGAGGGGATGGAATATGGAGCTCTGGTGGTGGGAATTGTACGCCTCTTACCCTATGGTCTTGTTAGTGTTTCCATTTTATAAATAAATTAATTTTTTAAAAAAGAAAGTTCTTTCCCTTAAATAGCTGCAAGATTATTTGGGTCTTTGCTCAAATGTCACCTTCTCAATAATGTCTCTCTCCACTAAACATCCAATTTAAAACTAACCACCTAGTACTCTCTTGTTTTACTTTTTCCATCCCAATTATCTTCTTTCCTGTTTTTCTTCATGAATTTTTCCTATAAATATTCTTTTTTTAATTTCTTTATTGGGGAATTAATATTTTACATTCAACAGTAAATACAATAGTTTGTACATGCATAACATTTCTCAGTTTTCCATGTAACAATACAACTCCCACTAGGTCCTCTGTCATCCTTCTTGGACCTGTATTCTCCCTACCCACCCACCCCAGAGTCTTTTACTTTAGTGCAATACACCAGTTCCAGTTCTGGTTCTATTTGTGTTTTCTCTTCTGATCTTGTTTTTCAACTTCTGTCTGAGAGTGAGAGCACCCCATATTCATCCTTCTGTTTCTGACTTATTTCACTCAACATGAATGTTTCAAGGTCCATCCAAGATCGACTGAAAACGGTAAAGTCACCATTTTTTATAGCTGAGTAGTATTCCATTGTGTATATATACCACAACTTGCTCAACCACTCATCTGTTGTTGGATACCTGGGTTGCCTCCAGGTTTTGGTTATTACAAATTGTGCTGCTAAGAACATATGTGTACACAGATCTTTTTGGATGGGTATGTTGTGTTCCATAGGATATATCCCCAGAAGAGGAATTGCAGGGTCATAGGGTAGGTCCATTTCTAGCCTTGTGAGAGTTCTCCAGACTGTTCTCTACAGAGATTGGACCAATTTACATTACCACCAACAGTGCAAGAGGGATCCTTTGACCCCACACCCTCTCCAGCATTTGCTGCTGTCACCTTTTCTGATGTATGACATTCTCACAGGAGTGAAGTGGTATTTCATTGTTGTCTTTATTTGCATTTCTCTGTCAAAGACTTGGAACATTTTTTCATGTGTTTCCCAGCCTTTTGGTTCTCATTTGTGGTGAATATTCTGTCCATGTCCTCCTCCCATTTTTGGATGGGGTTATTTGTTGTCTTGTTGTTGAGTTTGGCAAGCTCTTTATATATTCTGGTTACTAGCCTCTTGTATGATGTATGGCATATAAAGATCTTCTCCCATTCTGTGAGGGGTCTCTTGGTTTGGGTAGTGGTTTCTTTTGCTGTGAAGAAGCCTTTTAATTTGATGTAGTCCCGTGGTTTATACTTGCCTTAGTCTTCTTTGTAATTAGATTTGTTTCTTTGAAGATGTCTTTAAAATTTATATGGAAAAGAGTTCTGCCAATATTTTCCTCTAAGTATCTCATAATTTCTGGTCTAACATCCAAGTCCTTGATCCATTTGGAATATAATTTTGTATTTGGTGAAATAGAGTGGTTCAGTTTCATTCTTCTTCATGTTTTAACCCATTTTTTCCAACACCATTTGTTGAAGAGATTTTGCTTTCCCCATTGAATAGTCTGGGCACCTTTGTCAAAGATTAGATGTCCATAGGTATGGGGGCTTACTTCTGGGCTCTCAATACTATTCCACTGGTCAGTGTGTCTATTCATGTTCCAGTACCAAGCAGTTTTGATGACAATGGCCCAATAATACAACTTGAGATCTGGAAGTGTGATGCCTCCAGTTCTGTTCTTTCTTCTCATGATTGTTTTGGCAATTCTAGGTCTTTTCCAGTTCCATATAAACATTTGTAGCATTTGCTCTATTCTCCTAAAAATTGTGGTTGGCATCTTGATAGGGATAGCATTAAATATGTACATGGCTCTGGGTAGTATATTCCTTTTGATGATGTTAATTCTTCCAACCCAACCCATGAACATGGAATATCTTTCCACTTCTTTGTGTCTTTTTCACAAAATTATGAGTAGTGACTCATAATTTTCAGTATACAAGTCTTTCACTTCTTTGGTTAGGTTTATTCCTAGATATTATATTGGTTTTGTTGCTATAATAAAAGGAATTGATTTCTGGATTTCAACTTCTTCTAACTTAGTGTTTGCATAGAGGAATGCCACTGACTTTTGAGTGTTAATTTTGTAGCCCGATGCATTACTGTATTACCTGATGATTTCCAAAAGCTTCTTGCTGGATTCCTTAGGTTTCTCTATGTATACTATTATGTCATCTGCAAATAGGAAGAGTTTTACTTCTTCTCTTCCAATCTGTATACCTTTAATTCCTTGCTCCTGTCTGACTGCTATGGCAAGAACTCCCAACACTATGTTGAATAGTAATGGTGATAGTGGGCAGCCCTGGCTAGCACCCAATCTGAGGGGAAATGCTTCCAGTTTTTCACCATTGAGTATGATGTTGGCTGTAGGTTTGCTATATATAGACTCCACTATCTTCTGGAATTTTCCATCTATTTCCATTTTTTGTAGTGTTTTGATCATAAAGGGATGTTGTATTTTGTCAAAGGCTTTCTCTGCATCTATTGATATGACCATGTGCTTTTGGTCTTCCTTTTGTTGATGTGGTGTATGACATTGATTGATTTACATATATTAAACCAACCTTGCCTGCCTGGGATAAACCCCACTTGGTCATGATGAACAATCTTTTTAATATACTACTATATCCGGTTGGCTAGAATTTTGTTCAGTATTTTAGCATCTATGTTCATCAGAGATATTGGTCTGTAGTTTTCTTTTTTGGTTGTGTCCCTGTCTGTTTTTGGTATCAAAGTGATATTGGCCTCATAGTAGCTGGAGGGTAGTACTCCAGTGTCTTCAATCTTCTGGAAGACTTTTAAAAGTAGAGGTATTAGTTCTTCTTTGAAGGTTTTGTAGAATTCATTTGTAAAACTATCTGGTCCAGGACTTTTATTTTTGGGAAGATTTTTGATAACTCTTTCAATTTCATTAACTTTCAAGGGCCTGTTCATGTTATCTAGTTCCTCTTTACTTAGTTTTGGAAGTTCATAGGTATCTAGGAAATTGTCCATTTCTTCCAGGTTCTCTAGCTTGGTGGCATATAGTTGTTCATAGAAGCCTTGCATGATGTGTTGAATTTCTACGGTGTCTGTTGTGATATCTCCTCTTTCACTTATGATCCAATTTATTTGAGTCTTCTCCCTTTTTTGTTTTGTGAGTCTGGCTAAAGGTTTGTCAATTTTGTTCACTCTTTCAAAGAATCAACATTTACTTTCCTTGATCTTTTATATGGTTTTCTTATTTTCAATGTTATTTATTTGTGCCCTAACTTTAGTGATTTCTGTCCTTCGGGTTGCTTTAGGTTTCCTTTGTTCTTCTTCTAGGTCTTTAAGGTGTGCAATCAGGCTGTTTATTTGTGCTTTTCTTGTTTCCTAATGTGTGCTTATATGGCTATGAACTTTCCTCTCTGTACTGCCTTAGCTGTGTCCCAAATATTTTGATAGCTTGTATCTTCATTGAAATCTTGAAACATTTTGATTTCTTCCTTTATTTCCTCTTTGACCCAGTAGTTGTTGAGTAGTGTACTATTGTGCTTCCACCTTTTTTGACTCTTATTAATCTTTTGTTGATTGTTAAGTGTTAGTTTAATTCCACTGTGGTCTGAGAAGATGCATGGGATGATTTCAGTGCTCTTTAATTTATTGATGCTGTCTTTGTGGCCTAACATATGGTCTATCCTTGAGAATGACCCATGTGGACTTGAGCATAATGTGTATTCCAGTTTCTTGGGATGAATGACTCTGAAGATGCCCAACAGTTCTAGTTTTTCTGTCTCCTCATTTAGCTCCCTCATGTCTTTATTGATTTTCTGCCTGGGTGATCTGTCAAGTTGAGAGAGTGGGGTGTTGAAGTCCCCTACTATGACTGTGTTACTGTTGATATATTGCTGTAGCTCTTTCAGTAGATGTTTGATGTATTTAGATGGCTTCTCATTCGGTGTATAGATATTAATAATTGTTAAGTCCTCTTGATTGACTGATCCTCTGAGCATTAAGTAGTACTCATCCTTATCTTTTTTAATTTTATTGATTCTAAAGTCTATTGTGTCAGATATGAGAATAGCTGTTCTTGCCCTTTTTGTGTGTGCCCCTGGCCTGTATGATAGTTTTTCGTCCTTTCATTTTGAGTCTGTGTTTGTCTTGTTGAGATAGGTGGGTTTCCTGTAGACAGCATATTGTTGGGTTGTGTTTTCTGATCCATCTTCCTATTCTGTGCCTTTTAATAGGTGATTTCAGGCCACTGACATTTATTGATATCAAATATTGAAGTTATTTTAATGCTACTCTGTAGATTTTTAGACTGTTCTGACATATAACGTATTTCTGGTGGCCTGACTATTTATAGGAGACTTTTCAGAACTTCTTTCAGGGCAGGCTTGGTGATAGTTGATTCTTTCAACTGTTGCTTGTCTGAGAATGTTTTCATGCCTCCATCTAGTCTGAATGACAGTCTAGCAGGATACAGCAGTCTTGGTTGAAAACCTTTCTCATTTAGCACTCGATAGATATCTTGCCATTCTCTTCTGGTCTGCAGTGTCTGTGTGGAGAAGTCTGCTGCTAATCTTATGGGTTTTCTTCTGTAGGTGACTCTTTGTTTTTCTCTTGCAGCCTTCAGGACCCTTTCTTTATTCTTATTCCTTTCCATTCTAAATATGATGTGTCTTGGTGTCTTTAAGTCTGGGTTAATTCTGTTTGGGACCCTCTGGGCTTCTTGAACCTTTGTGTCTTTTATGTTGTCTAGACTAGAAAATGTTTCAGCTCTTATGTCCTGAAGAATGATTTCTTCCTCTCTCTCTCTCTTTCTTCCTCTGGTAAGCGAATAATGCGTATATTATTTCTTTTGACATCGTCCCATAGATCTTTGTTGTTGTTTTCAGTACCTCTTAATCTCTTTTTGAGATCTCTTCTTTTTTAGTTGTCTCTAATTCATCCTCAATCTTGCTAATTCTGTCTTCAGCCTCATTGATTCTATTCTCTCTCCCCTCTAATGTTTTCTGGAGTTTATCTATTTTGTTTCCCTGTTCTGATACTGTTTTAGCTTGTTCAGCTAGTTGTGTTCTTAGCTCAGCTATTTCAGCTTTCAGCTGTCTAACAACCTTGAGATAATTAGTTTTTTCTTTAGAGTCTCATTTGTTGTTTCTGCATTTCTGACGACAATTCTTTCAAACTCTTTCCTCACGCCTGTTTTTTATTTCCTTACCTAGTATTTGGACATTTTCCTCATTATTTTGTGCTTCAACCTTTTGGGGACTTTTAGCTGGACTCTTGTCCTGGTTCATTTCTCCAATATTTCTTCTTGTTGGTTTGACCGTTTTATATAGTATGTTATGAGTTACCTCTCTCAGTACTTTTCAAATGACTGATCACTCTTGCCTGGATTGACTTGTGTCTAAGTAAGGTTCACAATTGTGTAAGTTAACAGTTGTTTCAATATTATTTTAATCCCTGAGTTGGAGCACAGTGGCTTAAAAGCCTCTTTTGTTCTTTTTCTTCCCTGTAGGCTATGAGAGCCTGAGGATTTTTAAACTATAAGTAGGCTTCTTAGCTTAATCACTGACTCCTGACCAAGAGATAAAGCAGGGTGGGTCAGAGATAATCCAGTGGTTATGCAAAGTGACTCTCACAGCCCCACCACTAGGCCACCGAGGTAAAGATCTTCTCCTGAGTTTCTTTGTTAGTTCTCTGTCCCCTGGTATCAGCATAGGGCCTCCCTGCTGCTGCTCCAGATTCTGAGGGCAGTAGCAATGGAGACTCACAGTTGCATTTGGTAAGTCTCGGGGGAGTCCTCTCTTCCCTTTGGCGATCCCCTTGCTGGTGAAACAGACTGGAGGTGGTGTCTCAACTGGCAAACTGTTGGACTGTTGGACTGTTACCAGCCACTTAATCTCTCCCTAGGCTTCCTCCCTGTCCATGAGCCACAAGTGTTTGCACTCACTGGTGATTTGCTGGGTTCCTGAAGTCATTCTAGTCCTGTCTTTTTGCAGTCCCAGGTGGTCTCCTTTGGTATTCCTTTTTTTTTTTTTTTTTAATTTTTTTTATTAAAGAAAGGATTAATTAACAAAACCATAGGGTAGGAGGGGTACAACTCCACACAATTCCCACCGCCCAATCTCCATATCCCACCCCCTCCCCCGATAGCTTTCCCATTCTCTATCCCTCTGGGAGCATGGACCCAGGGTCATTGAGGGTTGCAGAAGGTAGAAGGTCTGGCTTCTGTAATTGCTTCCTCGCTGAACATGGGCGTTGATTGGTCGGTCCATACTCCCAGTCTGCCTCTCTCTTTCCCTAGTAGGATGGGTCTCTGGGGAAGCTGAGCTCCAGGACACATTGGTGGTGTCTTCAATCCAGGGAAGTCTGGCCGGCATCCTGATGACACCTGGAACCTGATGACTGAAAAGAGAGTTAACATACAAAGCCAAACAAATTGTTGAGCAATCATGGACCCAAAGCTTGGAAAAGTGGAGAGGAAGTATTAGGGAGGTACTCACTGCAAACTCTAGTATACTTCTGCTTTCTTACTTTGGTGCCATACTCCAAACTCAGTCAATTTCTGCTTTGCGTTTCTACTTCTTTTTTTTTTTTTTACATGCATAACATTCCCCAGATTCCCATTTAGCAATACCACCCCACTATTTCATTCATCATTTTTCATGGACCTGTATTCTCCCCACCCACCCACCCACCCCAGAGTCTTTTACTTTGGTGTAATACTCCAATTCCATTTCAGGTTCGACTTGTGTTTTCTTTTCTAATCTTGTTTTTCAACTTCGGCCTGAGAGTGAGATCATCCCATATTCATCCTTCTGTTTCTGACTTATTTCACTCAACATGATTTTTTCAAGGTCCATCCAAGATCAGCTGAAAATGGTGAAGTCACCATTTTTTACAGCTGAGTAGTATTCCATTGTGTATATATACCACAACTTGCTCAGCCACTCATCTGTTGTTGGACACCTGGGTTGTTTCCAGGTTTTGGCTATTACAAATTGTGCTGCCAAGAACATATGTGTACACAGATCTTTTTGGATGGATGTGTTGGGTTCCTTAGGATATATCCCCAGGAGGGGAATTGCAGGGTCATAGGGTAGGTCCATTTCTAGCCTTCTGAGAGTTCTCCAGACTGTTCTCCACAGAGGTTGGACCAATTGACATTCCCACCAGCAGTGCAGGAGGGTTCCTTTGACCCCACACCCTCTCCAGCATTTGCTGCTGTTACCTTTTCTGATGTGTGACATTCTCACAGGAGTGAAGTGATATCTCATTGTTGTCTTGATTTGCATTTCTCTGACAATGAGAGACTTGGAGCATTTTTTCATGTGTTTCTCAGCCTTTTGGATCTCTTCTGTGGTGAATATTCTGTCCAATTCCTCCCCCCATTTTTGGATGGGGTTATTTGTTGTCTTGTTGTTGAGTCTGGTAAGCTCTTTATATATGTTGGTTATTAAACTCTTATCTGATGTATGGCATGTAAAGATCTTCTCCCATTCTGTGAGGGGTCTCTTGATTTGGGTAGTGGTTTCTTTTGCTGTGAAGAAGCTTTTTAATTTGATGTAGTCCCATAGGTTTGTACTTGCCTTAGTCTTCCTTATAATTGGATTCGTTTCATTGAAAATGTCTTTAAAATTTATGCGGAAAAAAGTTCTTCCAATATTTTCCTCTAAGTATCTGATAGTTTCTGGTCTAACATCCAAGTCCTTGATCCACTTGGAATTTACTTTTGTATTTGGTGAAATACAGTGATTCAGCTTCATTCTTCTGCATGTTTCAACCCATTGTTTCCAACACCATTTGTTGAAGAGACTCTGCTTCCCCCATATAATAGTCTGGGCCCCTTTGTCAAAGATTAGATGTCCATAGGTGTGGGGCCTCATTTCTGGGCTCTCAATTCTATTCCACTGGTCAGTGTGTCTGTTCATGTTCCAGTACCAAGCAGTTTTGATGACAATGGCCCTATAATATAGTTTGAGATCTGGCAGTGTGATGCCTCCGGTTCTGTTCTTTTTTCTCAAGATTGTTTTGGCAATTCTAGGTCTTTTCTGGTTCCAGATAAACATTTGTAGCATTTGTTCTATTCTCCTAAAAAATGTGCTTGGGATCTTGATGGGGATAGCATTAAATTTGTAGATGGCTCTAGGTAATATATTCATTTTGATGATGTTAATTCTTCCAACCCATGAGCATGGAATATCTTTCCACTTCTTTGTGTCTTTTTCACAAAATTATGAGTAGTGACTCATAATTTTCAGTATACAAGTCTTTCACTTCTTTGGTTAGGTTTATTCCTAGATATTTTATTGTTTTTGTTGCTATAGAAAAAGGAACTGATTTCTGGATTTCAATTTCTTCTAACTTAGTGTTTGCATAGAGGAATGCCACTGACTTTTGAATGTTAATTTTATAGCCTGACCAGGGAGAGGAGAGGAGAGGAGAGGAGAGAAACACAGTTGCTGCTGCTACCTCCTATTTATATTCTGAATGAATATTCTTTCTTTGCCAGAATATGAAGTGCCTGACAATGGGATTTTCTATCAATTTTATCCATTGTAATATCCCCCAGAGATCACTGGCCTGTAGAGATTAGATAATCAGGCAACTGTTAAATCAATAAATCAAAGCAGAAAAATCAGAAAGCCACAAAGTAGCAAAATCAAAGTACTGGAGTTAGGAGTCCTTATGGCATCTTTCAGTCTTATAACAAAAGTTGGGTGATAGAATCCCAGCTGGAAATGAGGAGGAAAGTGGTGAGTTTCATTTCTCTGTTCCTTCCCTGACTGGGAGAGGTAGGCTGAGCAATTTCAAGACTTTATACTGTGAGAATTTTGTCCTAGCCTCTAAACAGAGGTTCCAATGGCTACTTATGAATTTGGCTCTCAAAGGGACATTTGGACATACAAAGGTGCTTTCCCCCCCCTTTCTTTCTCCTTCTCTTTCTCCTTTTCCTCTCCTTATCAGAGCACTGCTCAACTCTGGTTCAGGGTGGTGCCAAGGACTGAACATGGGACCTGGGAGCCTCAGGCATAAAATTCTTTTACATAAGCATTATGCTTTCTCCCTAACCTATAAAAACATTTCTTGATTAAAGTAAATCTTTTACGATCTTTCGTCAGTACTTGATAGGGTCCGAGAAATCAAGATAGTTCTTGCCTATATTTTAAAAATGAATCTTAACCTCAGCCTTACAGCACAAACAAAAGTCAACTCTAGATAGATTATAGACATAAGTGTTAAAAATAAAACAATGAAGCTACTAGAAGAAAACAGTGTCTTCATGACTCTAGGGGACCCAAATATTTGCTAAAGAGAATACATAAGATTAGACACTATATTAGAATCTGCCCATTTATAATACTCAGAAGTATCCAATCAGCAGGAAAAAAAAAGACACATGTAATTTAAACCTAGCAGTGAGCAAGTGCCCCAAGTGAGCTGGGGTGAAGGCCATTCTCTGAGCCCATCTGCCCTTCCTCTCAGTACAGCAGACCTCTTGTGACCCAAAGAGCTCACTGCATCAGTGAGGATTCTCAGGTTGAAAAGAGAAACATTTTTCAATAAGTGAAGTACCAAAAGGGAGACCAGCAGCATCTTCTAGTCTCGGTGGAGATGTGACCATCAATCCCTAGGGTAAAACTATCCCATAACTAGAGTCAAGTTGCAAGAAGTCTTCCCATGCATTCACATGACAATGGGATGCTATGAGATTCCAGTGACAGTTAAGTGGGGGATGCATACCTTAGCAAAAAAAAAAAAATCCATGGGATCTGTCCTGGTGATGCACAGAAGTTACTGAACAGGAGCTACGAGCAGCAGATCGCTTTCTCTCCTCTCCTCTCCTCTCCTCTCCCGGATCAACTAGGAATACCAAAGGAGACCACCCAGACCGAAACAAGACAGGACTAGAATGACCACAGAAACCCAGTAAATCACCCGTGAGTACAAACACGCGTGGCTGGTGACAGAGAGGAGAGAGGGGCCTAAGGAGAGATTAAGTGACTGCTAACAGTTCGACAGTTTGTCAGTGGAGACACCACCTCCAGTCTGCTCCACCAACAAGGGGACAGCTGAAGGGAGGAAAGGACTCCCCAGAGACTCACCAAGTACAACTCTGAGTCTCCATTGCTACTACCCCCAGAATCTGGAGCAGCAACAGGGAGGGACACCAGGGCACAGAGATCTAACCAGGAAACTCAGGAGAAGACCTATACCTCGGTGGCATAGCTGAAGGGCTGTGAAAGTCTCTTTGCATAACCACTGGATTATCTCTGCCACACCCTGCTTTATCTCTTGGTCAGGCGTCATTGATTAAGCCAAGAAGCCTATTGATAGTTTAAAAGCCCTCAGGCTATCATAGCCTACAGGGGGAAAAAAAAAAGGCTTTTACACCACTGAACTCCAACTCAGGGATTGAAAAACCTCTTAACTTATATAAAATGGTTAAAACAACAAGAAAAAATAATGGAGACTCGAACCAGGACAAGAGTCCAGCTAAAAGTCCTCCAGAGGGTGAAGCACAAAACAACGAGTTCAACATCCAAACATTAGCTAAGGAAATAATAACAGGAGTGAGTAAAGAATTTGAAAAAATTGTAATCAGAACTGCAGGAACAACAAATGAGAATATGGAAGAAAATTCTAATAATCTCATGGTTATTAGAGAGCTGAAAGCTGAAATTGCTGAGCTAAGAAGGCAACTAGCTGAACAAGCTAAAACAGTATCAGAGCAGGGCAACAAAATAGATGAACTCCAGAAAGCAGTAGAGGGCAGAGAGAATAGAATCAATGAGGCTGAAGACAGAATTAGCAAGATTGAGGATGAATTAGAGACAACTAAAGAAGAAGTAAGAGATCTCAAAAAGAGATTAAGAGATGCTGAAAACAACAACAGAGTCCTATGGGATGACTTCAAAAGAAACAATATACGCATTATTGGCTTACCAGAGGAAGAAAGAGAAGGGGAGGAAGAAAGCGTTCTCCAGGCCATAATAGCTGAAAATTTCTCTAGTCTAGACAACACCAAAGACATAAAGATTCTAGAAGCCCAGAGGGTCCCAAACAGAATTAACCCAGACCTAAAGACACCAAGACATGTCATACTTAGATTGGAAAGGAATAAGGATAAAGAAAGGATCCTCAAGGCTGCAAGAGAAAAACAAAGAGTCACCTACAAAGGAAAACCCATAAGATTAGCAGCAGACTTCTCCATACAAACACTACAGGCCAGAAGAGAATGGCAAGATATCTATCGAGTGCTCAAAGAGAAAGGCTTTCAGCCAAGAATACTATATCCTGCTAGATTGTCATTCAGACTAGATGGAAGCATCAAAACCTTCTCAGACAAGCAACAGTTGAAGGAAGCAACCATCACCAAGCCTGCCTTGAAAGAAGTTCTGAAAGGTTTCCTATAAACAACCAGACCACCACAAATAGAACATATATCAAAACACTCTAAAACTCTACAAGAATGGCGTTAAAATATCTTCAATCTTTGATATCAATAAATGTGAATGGCCTGAATTCACCTATTAAAAGACACAGAGTAGGAAGATGGATCAGAAAACACAACCCAACAATATGTTGTCTACAGGAAACTCACCTAACGCAACAAGACAAACACAGACTTAAAGTGAAAGGATGGAAAACTATCATTCAAGCCAATGGCCCACAAAAAAGGGCAGGAACAGCTATTCTCATATCTGACATGATAGACTTTAAAATAGATAAGATTAAAAAAGATAGGAATGGACACTACTTAATGCTGAGAGGATCAGTCAATCAAGAGGACTTAACAATTATTAATATCTATGCACCCAATGAGAAGCCATCTAAATACATCAAACTTCTACTGAAAGAGCTACAGCAATATATTAACAGTAACACAATCATAGTAGGGGACTTCAACACCCCACTATCTCAACTTGACAGATCATCCAGGAAGAAAATCAGTAAAGACATAAGGGAGCTAAATGAAGAGATAGATAACCTAGAACTATTGGACATTTTCAGAGTCATTCAGAGCAAGTTGTGGTATATATACACAATGGAATACTACTCAGCTGTAAAAAATGGTGACTTCACCGTTTTCAGCCGATCTTGGATGGACCTTGAAAAAATCATGTTGAGTGAAATAAGTCAGAAACAGAAGGATGAATATGGGATGATCTCACTCTCAGGCCGAAGTTGAAAAACAAGATTAGAAAAGAAAACACAAGTCGAACCTGAAATGGAATTGGAGTATTACACCAAAGTAAAAGACTCTGGGGTGGGTGGGTGGGTGGGGAGAATACAGGTCCATGAAAAATGATGAATGAAATAGTGGGGTGGTATTGCTAAATGGGAATCTGGGGAATGTTATGCATGTAAAAAAAAAAAAAAGAAGTAGAAACGCAAAGCAGAAATTGACTGAGTTTGGAGTATGGCACCAAAGTGAGAAAGCAGAAGTATACTAGAGTTTGCAGTGAGTACCTCCCTAATACTTCCTCTCCACTTTTCCAAGCTTTGGGTCCATGATTGCTCAACAATTTGTTTGGCTTTGTATGTTAACTCTCTTTTCAGTCACCAGGATCCAGGTATCATCAGGATGCCGGCCAGACTTCCCTGGATTGAAGACACCACCAATGTGTCCTGGAGCTCAGCTTCCCTAGAGACCCATCCTACTAGGGAAAGAGAGAGGCAGACTGGGAGTATGGACTGACCAGTCAACGCCCTTGTTCAGCGAGGAAGCAATTACAGAAGCCAGACCTTCTACCTTCTGCAACCCTCAATGACACTGGGTCCATGCTCAAAGAGGGATAGAGAATGGGAAAGCTATTGGGGGAGGGGGTGGGATATGGAGATTGGGCGGTGGGAATTGTGTGGAGTTGTACCCCTCCTACCCTATGGTTTTGTTAATTAATCCTTTCTTAAATAAAAAAAAAAGAAAAAAAAAAAAGAAGTTACTGAACAGAGAGTTGTCTCTGCAAGAGACAAATCTGTATGCCTGTCATGATCTCATCACCATCATTGCCATTGCATGGGGTACCAGAAACAGTGCCAGGCCTGCTGTCCTATTAATATTCACCTCAGGATGTGGCTACTGGCATCCCCATCTTACAGTAAGCAGAGATGCAAATAGATTAGCTAGCTTGTTGGGAGATGACACAGAACTGCTAAGCAGCAGAGACAGGATTTCCTTCGGGGCTTGCTGACTCTCTAGCCCAGGTGCTGGTCTTTGTGCTCAGTGCCCTTCTGTGACCACAGGCCTGTTAGCAAAAACAGTATACTTCAGGGTGACTTTAGAGATCAAAGATGCAGTCTTGTATTGCCTAAAAGTTTAAAGTAGATTCACTGAGAGGAGACTTAAACCTGGATGAAGGCTGAGGGAAGTAGGAGAGGGCCAGCAGCAGCCCCATATGTGAGAGTGAATGTGTCTGTGTGCACACACACGTGTCCATGAGCATGTGTGTGTGTTATTGGGCAAGTGTGTGTGTACAAGTTCCTGAGCATATGCGCCTGTGTTCATATTGGTATGCAACTGTGCATGAATACGAGTGTGTGCATGTGTGCCTGGGCTCTTAATATGTGTGTGTATACATCCAGGAGTGGGTGTATGTATGGGTCTGTGTGTGGATGAACATGTGTGCCAGAGCTGCAATTTCATTTTATTATTAGTGATTTAATACTGATTTACAATATCATACGATAACACCATTCCACTCCATTCCCGCCATCAGACTTCTGTGTCCACGACTGGGGGGGGGTTCTTTCTTTCTCCCCCCCCACTTCCTCTTTCTCCTCCTCTTTTTCTTCTTTTTTGGGGGGAGGTGTGTGGGTATCTGTAGGGTTCAGCACCTGCACCACTCCACTGCTCTCAGCAGCCATTTTTTCTTTTATTTCCTCTAAATAGAGGGTGAGAGAGGAGAGACAACAGAGCACCATTCCACCACTCCTAAAGTACCCCACCCCCCTAGTAGATGTTCCAGTGTAGTGGCCTGGGTCTTAAACCTGATTCCTCAAAGATAGAAGCAGGTGAGCTCTATGGGGTAAGCCACCTGCTGGCTCAAAGAGGCGGTTTCTAATTAGCAGCTAATCTATGTGAAGTTTCCTCGCATGATCAGCACTCAGTAAATATTTAAGGAATTGAACTGAAATGCCAAAGAGATATATGTGAGGTGCTATTATTATTAGTATTATCTGCAAATTGCAGGCCTTAGGAGAAGAGAGGCAAGTGGAGAGCAGGTGAAGGGTTCACTCCCTCCTTTCACCTCTGACCACATTGTGCTAACTTTCTTCCTTGCACTCTCTCCAGAATTTTTTCCTGAGCCAACCAAAACAGGGACTGTGCCACCTAGGGAGATGACAGCCATATAGACAATAGTAACTAATATGCAGGAGTCCTCTGGGCAAGCTGAATTCTCCTCCAGGAGAGCCAATAGAGTAGGTGTTACCATTCACATTTTCAAATGCAGAGGAGAAAAATGAGGCTTGACTAAGAAAATGCACATATTGATACTGAGACCAGTTGGAAAGTCAGGGTTATGCTCATTGCACCGTTTATATTCGAGAGCCTCATGCTCAACTCTTGGTTAGCAGGATGGACTTAATAGTATAGCTTGTCAGCCCTGAGCTGGGTACTGTCTCTCCCACTGCCTGGGTGTCCTCTGGCAGCATGGAATGCAGAACTGCTACAGCAGAGGGCTGTGCTGGTCAAAGAATGTATGGGAAGTGGGGTGGGTAGTAGCGCACCAGATTAAGTGCACACAGTACCAAGTGCAAGGACCCACACAAGGATCCCAGTTTAAGCCTCAGCTCCCCACCTGCAGGGGAGTCACTTCACAAGTGGTGAAGCAGGTCTACAGATGTCTATCTTTCTCTCCCCCTCTCTCTCTTCACCTCCCCTCTCAATTTCTCTCTGTACTATGTATAAGAAAAAATGGGGCCAGATGGTGGCACACCTGGTTAAGTGCACACATTAAAGTGCACAAGGATCCACGTTCAAGCCCCTGGTCCCCACTTGCAGGAGGAAAGCTTCATGAGTGGTGAAGCAGGGATGCAGGTGTCTCTCTATCTCTCTCCCTATCTCCCACTTCCCTCTCAATTTCTCCCTATATCTATACAATAATTAATTAATTAGTTAAAAAATAAAGAAAGAAAATGGAATAAATGGCCTCCAGGAGCAGTGGATTAATAGTGCAGGCACCGAGCCCCAGTAATAACCCTGGAGGGAGGGGGGGGAGGAAATATGTATGGGTGCCTAGTACGTCCACAGCAGGTGTTCAAACAGGTGAGTTGTTACTGTCAACATGCTCAGCTGCCAATTAATCTGATATGCCCTTCCTCCCTCTCAAAAATGTCAGGAAACTAGACTCAGAGGATGGGTGCAAGTATGGGAATTATCCAGTTTAACTCCTTAGCCATGGAGTGAAAAAAATCAAGGCCCCAGGAATAGGACTAAGGTCACAAGCCCATCACCAGCAGGGATAGGATGCAAACACAAACCTTCTGCTCCTATGTAGGGCTGGTCAACCTGCTGGGACTGTCTCTGATGAAGACAGTCCCTGCTCTCCTTGAACTAGTCTGGTGACTCAGGAGTCCAGGAGAGGTAAGGAGGCAGTCAAATCTAACCTCCAGAAAAAGTTTGGCAACAAAGTTTAGAAGGAGCACAACTGCAGCCACATCTTCTCATGTGAGGTCAGAGAGCTCCTTGGAGCCATAGCCATCTTATAGTGGCCTATGGGGGCAGTGTGTCATTCAATAAGGCCCAGAGCCCCTCACTCCCTCCCAGCTTATGGGGGCTGCCTTTCTTCTCCCTGCTTATCCTACTAGTGACCAGCACAAGGAGAGTCTTGAGACCGGGTTTGTCCTTGATCTTCACTTCCTAATGCCTTTGCACTCATACTCAACCCCATCAATCTCCCTTCTTCTTCATATTTTTTTTACTTGTTTTTTAATTCTCTAGATAAAACTTTATTTAAAAAAATTTTTTTTGCCTCCAGGGTTAATGCTGGGGCATGGAGCCTGCACTACGAATCCACTGCTGCTGGAGGCCATTTTTTCCCTTTTGTTGTCCTTGTTTATTGTTGTTGTTATTATTGTTGCTATTGCTATCATTGTTGTTGGATAGGACAGAGAGAAACAGAGACAGAAGGGGAAGATAGAGAGAGTAAAAGAAAGACACCTGCAGACCTGCTTCGCAGCTTGTGAAGTGAAGCCCCTGCAGATGGGGAGCCAGGGGCTCGAACCAGTATCCTTGAGCCGGTCCTTGCGCTTTTCGCCATGTGTGCTTAACCTGCTGCGCTACCGGCCGACCCTCCCTTTTTAAAAATATTTATTTATTCCCTTTTGTTGCCCTTGTTTGTTGTTGTTGTTGTTGTTGTTATTGATGTCGTTGTTGGATAGGACAGAGAGAAATGGAGAGAGGAGGGGAAGACAGAGAGGGAGAGAGAAAGATAGACATCTGCAGACCTGCTTCACCGCTTGTGAAGTGAGTCCCCTGCAGGTGGGGAGCCGGGGACTCAAACCCGGTCCTTGGGCGGGTCCTTGCGCTTTCCGCTACCTGCGCTTAACCAGCTGTGCTACCGCCTCACTCCCCTGACCCCCCTTTTTTCTTTTTGTTTTTATTTTTTACAGAGACAGAGAAGGCAGAGAAAGTGATAGAAGCCACAGCATCAAAGCTTCCTTCAGTGCAGTGAGGGAACCTAGTCACGCTGGAACCTAGGTCATGCATGTGGCAAGTGAGCTATTTTTTTCTTCTTTTCTGTCTTCTTTTTTTTTTAATTTAATGTATTTATCAATACGAGACAGGAGACACAGAGAAAAAGAGTTTTGCATGAGGTACTGAGGAGAGAGAGATTAGCCAGAGATCAAACCTCAGGCATAAAAGCCCAATGTTCTACCAGCTTGGCTATTTCCAATCTCCTATTTAACTGCCACAGAAAACCAGAGCCAGCAAAACACCAGTGTCAACGTGCCTCCTCACCGGAGGTCCATGGCCTGAAAACTTAATAGTCTCTCACATGCTGTAATGCTAAAGGAGGATTTTATGGACTCAACAGGGACAACATTATGAAGGGGCATTAGCCGCCAAACAGGGGCTTCTCACAGTAGGCCACCAGCTCTTGGGGGCCTCTTAGGGATCCCCTCCTTGTGAGGGCCATGAGTACCCCATCTCAACCCCCAGCCATCACTCCTCTGCACTCTAATGAGGCAGTTAGGGAACAGTTCCCTACAAACTAAGGCCTAGTGGGAGGTTGGCCAACATTGGTCATGGCTCCACTGAAGCCAGAGGAGTGAGTGGGGGGTGTCCAGGGGAAATAGCTTGGTGACTAATGAGAGGGCAATTGAAAGCTCCATCCTGTCAATGCAGAGCAGATGGGAAAGGAGGGGAATTCCTGCTGCCTGGCCTCAGAAGTATGGGTGGCTAGGAGGGGGTTGGGGGGAGCCTAGAGGTCAGCAGGTGGGGGAGGGGAAGGGGAAGGAAGGGCAGACTCCATCAGGCTGTCACCCAAGTCTGACTGTGACCCAGATCCAGGGAACTCCCACACAACAAAAGCAGGGACCAGGTGGTGGGTTAGGGGTCAGGTCACAGCATATTCTTGGGCATTATTATTATTATTATTTTATTTTCTCTGCTTTCTTCTTTCTCTCTTCCTAGGGTCATATTTTTCTAATATTCCCCTTATTCCTCTGACACTCCCTCTCTTGATTTTCTTTTTCTTCCTCTCCTTCTTCTCCTCCCACAGCCCCCTTCTCCTCCTTCCTTTTTGAACCAGAGCACTACTCAGCTCTGGCTTCTGGTAATGTGTGTGTATGGGGTGTGCGTGGGGTCGGGGAGGGGTTGAACCTAGGACCTCAGGGATGAACTTCTATTTTGTATAGCCATTAAGCTATCTCCCTGATCCCTTCCTTTCTTTGCCAATAGCTGCCTCCTGGTCTGTCCTGGTCCTGCTTTCTCCCCTCTTCTTCCCTCTTCCTCCCCTCTTACCCTACCAACCCTCATTTCCCTCTAATTCAAGCTTGCATGTCCTGGTAGAACAGGGTTCTGCCCAGTCTCCAGTAGGGACAGACAGCACTCCTGCCCCCACCCAAAAATAAATAAATAAAATACTAACACTAAATAAAATACCCTGGCTGACTTGCCAACAGACACACACATCCACACGGAGTCCCGACACGCCTGTGCACACGCACGCACGGGCACACTCACACACATTTTCTTCATTACCTCCTCTAACACTGTGTTTCTTCCCTCTCGAGTTCAATGTTGGTTTTTGTCTCTTTGTGACCCTCCCCCTCCACTTCCCCTCAATTTATTCCAGCTGTGAAAACCTTTTTCCCAGCTCCTCTGTCACCCCAGCAGATAGGTGAGTGGCAGGCAGAGGAGTCCACTGCACAGCCACTGTTGGTAATGGATGCCAGATGCTGAGCTGGCCCCCAGCCCAGCCCCAGGCAGGGCTCCTGCCTGGCTCCTGCAGCTGGGTGTGAAAAGCAGGCAGCAGCCCAAAGTGTGTGGGGGGGTGGGGGGGTGGGAAGGATGGGATCAGGAGCCCCGGCTTGGAGGACCAGCTGAGCCCTGGAGCTGTAGGACAGAGGAAGCTGGGGCAGAGGGAGAAGGGCATGGGTGCCTTTGGAAGACAAGTTGACTAGGACAAAAGAAGCCAGGTCAGTCTAGAGGTTAAACCAAGAAGGGCTGGCCTTCCCTTGGCTCCTTGTCAGCCCTTTTATTTCCTGGGAGTAGAGAGAGTGGCTTCTGCTGTTGTTTACAAATTTGCATGTTTGGCTCCTGGGAGGTGGCTCAGAGAAAGTACTGGACTTGCATGTGTGAGGCCCTGGGTCTCTTATTTTCAAAATGGAAATAATATACATGCAGTGAGATGTAAAAAAGCAATCCTGTCATGCTAGCTTCCTCCAGAATTATTCTGCTGCTGATGGTCACAAAACCAGCTAATATCTACAGGGTATTTTAGGTGCTTTCTGAATCAGAATTTCACTCACCCTCTATAACTTAATTTTCACCATAACCTTGAGAGTCAGAGAGCACATAGTCCCCCATTTTACAGATGCAACAAAAGAGGCCCTGCACATCTAGCTGGCCCATCTATGAATCCATAGTCCATCTCCAGAAACCACGTTAAACTCTCAGGGAAGACTTTAAAGTCTTACACAGGGTGGCCCAGGAGGTGGTACAGTGGATAAAACGTTGGACTCTCAAGCATGAAGTCCTAAGTTTGATCCCCAGCATCCATGTGATGAAGTGACTCTCTTTCTCCCTCACCCTCTCTTAATAAATAAATAAACCCTTTATATATATATTTTTTAAGTCTTATAAGGTAGATATAGGAGGAACCTGGTCCCTAACCCTTTTCTAAAGAATGAACTTAGAAAAATGCCCAGAGGAAAGTGACTCATCCAAGAACAAAAAGCAAGTGAGACCCAGGGAGGATCTGAATCCAGTTGCCACTCAGAGTTCTTCATAAACACCACAGCGCTGACACTGCTCATGTATTCTTGGCCAAGAGTCAGACTCCTGGAGGAGATGTCTATGTAGGGTTGGGATCAAGACTATGATCACAGACTGGAAGAAGGCTCTCTCACTAGAGACCATATATCAAAAGTCACACCACACTAGGGGCTGAAATACAACACTAATCCCAAGCTACAAGGCAGTGGTGTCACAAAGGGGAAACTCTACCTTCCAGGAACAAACAAGAAAGAAAAAGAAAATGGGACAAGAAAGACAGGACTTGCTGTGGCTGAGCAGTGGCACTTCTGGTTGAGTGCACAGTAGCATAAGGGGCAAAGACCTGGGTTCAAGCCCCTGGTTCCCACCTACAGGAAGGAAGTTTCATGAGTGGTGAAGCAATGCTACAGGTGTCCCTCTGCTCTCTCTCTCTCTCTCTCTCCCTCTCTATCTTCCCCTTCCTTCACAATATCTGTCTCTATCCAGTAAATAAATACAATTTTATTTTATTTTGTTTTATTTTTGCCACCAGGTTTATCACTGAGGCTTGGTGCCAGCACTATGAATCCACCACTCCCGGCAGCCATCTTCTTCCTTCCTTCCTTCCTTCCTTCCTTCCTTCTTTTCTTTTTTCTTTCTTTCTGTTTTATTTTACAGGACAAAGAGAAATTGAGAGGAGAGGGGAGGGGAAGTACGGTAGGAGAGAGGAAGATAGAAACCTGTAGCCCTGCTTTACCACTGAGGAAGCGTCCCCCCCGCCCCCGTAGGTGGGGATCAGGGGCTCTAACCTGGGTGCTTGCACATAGTGATATGTGCACTGCTCAACTGGATGTCCTATCTTTCTTGCTTCTTTTTCTTTTTCTGTCCTGTTTGTTCCTGGAAGGTAGAGCTTGTCTCCAGTTCCCTTTTGTGGCCCCACTGCCTTGTGGCTTGGGGTTAGTGTTGTCTTCCAGCCCCCATGTTGGTGTAACTTTTGAATATATATATATATATGTATATATATATGATAAGACAGGTTGGGATGAGTGTTGAGGGTGTGTTGTCTTGGATTCAGGAGCAAGGTGAAGTTTGAGCAGACCCAGCAGGAGATGTGGAAAGGATCCATGTGGCTACATGAGGGACAATTGCCCTAGGCAGTGGCCAGGAAATGGCTCAATTGGTAGAGCACTGGACTTGAGGCTCATTGGTAGAGCCTGAGGTTTCTGGTTTTATCCCTGACACTGCACATACCAAAGTAGTACTCTGGCCTCCTCTCTCTCTCTCTCTCTCTCTCTCCTCCCTCCCACCATCCCTCCCTCCCTCCCTCTCTCTGCCTGTCTCATATAAAGCTCTCTCATATGTTATGAATAAAATAAACCATGGCCAGGTGGTGGCACATCTGGTTAAGTGCATGTGTTCCCATGTGCAAGGACCTAGGTTCAAGCCTCCAGGCTTCATCTATAAGGGTGAAGGCTTCATGAGCAGTGCTGCAGGTGTTTGTCCCTCTCTCCCCCTGTCCCTTTCCTTCTCAATTTCTCTGTCCTATCAGATAAAACCAATATATAAAATTAAAAGAGGAGGGTAGATAGCATAACGGTTATGCAAACAGCTCTCATGACTGAGGCTCCAAAGTCCCAGGTTCAATCCCCCACACCTCCATAAGCCAGAGTTGAGTAGTGCTCTGGTAGAAAAATAAATAGATAGATAGATAGATAGATAGATAGATAGATAGACAGATAGATAGATAGATAGATAGATAGATAAAATTTAAAGAAATAAATAAAATAAATCTTTAAATTTTTATTTATTTTGTCACTAAGGTTGTCAGTGGGTCCTGGTATTGGCAGTAGGAGTCCACTACTCCCAGAGGCCTTTTTTTTTCTTTTTTTTCCTTTCAATTCTATTTTATTTGATAAGACAGAAAGAAATTGAGAGGGAGGAGGGAGATAGAGAGGGAAAGAGAAAGAGAGAGATGCGATCATTACTCAACTCTAGCTTATGTTCATGCTGAGGATTGAACCTGAGACCTAGAGCCTCAGTCAAGAAAGTAAACTTAATCTTGAAAAGGTGTCCCAGGCAGAAGGAAAAGCAAGTATAAAGGTCCTAAAGCAGGATCATGCTTAATCTGCTATTGTGACTAGAGTTTAGGAAGCAAGGGAGACAGTAATAAGAGGCAAGTTAGAGTTAGAGAAAGGAGGGAGGCAGATCACACAGGGTCAGGGCTACTAGATGGCTCTGACTTTTACTCCCAGTGGAATAGGAGCCATAGAGGATTGTGAGGATCTGGGGAGGGCCCAGAAGAGTAGCAGCAATGATGGTGAGAAATGCTTTGATTCTACATATATGAAATGAAAGCCAAAGAACTTTTCTAAAAGTTGATGTGGGGCATGAGACAGAGAGCCCCACATCAACTTTTAGGAGTTGCCTTTCCCGGAGTGAGGACACTGCAAAAGGAGCAGGGAAGGGGGCAGCTGAGGGATCTGCTTTGTTTGCCATCCCCTGAATTGGAGGTGGTCATGTCAGCGGCTGTTGTACCACCAGCAATAAGTAAAGCTGATCTTATATCTGCCTAACATTGTGGTATCTTGCTCATCACAGATTTTTGTTGGGGGGGGGGGGGTGCACAACTGTTGGTATTTCTTTAATATGATGTATCTTGATTACTAAGTTTTGAGTTCTTCCCGCTTGAATTTTTCTCAAGGTCCCTGCCTGTTACAGACAGCCACATGGACTATGGGGCCTGAGGCTGATCCCTCTCTGAGTTCCCAAATGTTCTCTGTCCACAGTGAGCCAGTGCACCCCCCCATCCCCCCCACAACCCCCATGACAGGAACTGAGGCCACCTGCATCAGGAAGGAGGTGGACCCAAATGGGAAGCTCAGCATGGTGGGAAAGGGAAGGAGGTGGCTGAATGACCTAGAAGCAGCCAGAAGGGTGTGCGTGAGTCCATCAGCTCCCCGCACCCAGCCCGGCCCGTGATGGATGGCATCTGTCTTCTGCTTTATTAAACTCACGCAGCTCGGTTCAGCCCTGGATTTGCAAACGGCTTAATAAGCATTTGGAAAGGATCGGGGGAGGGATGCTGGGATTTCAGGGGGTTACCAAGACCCAGACAGGAAAGACTTGTGCCCAGAGCAGGGGCCCCAGAAGGGCACCAGGTGTGCGGCTGGGTGGGGAGCTTGGGGCCTCCAGAGAAGGGAATCTATAGGCCTGTTGTCTGCCCACCCCAGTCCCAGCACTACTGTTACCATACACTAAGAGTCTCAGACCTTAGAGGGTGTTCTGGGCATTTGGGAGAGAAATGGGGTGTAGGAACTAACCAAAGATGGCAGGAGGAAAAGGGTGTCCTTGTCTCCTAGCAGTTCCCAGCTGCGAAGGACAGGGGAATACAGAGGCATTCCCACCCCCTCAGCCCCACTTCATCAATCTCTCCCCAATTCTGAACTTCCCCAAACTCTGTGGTGTATGTCCTTGTTTTGGAACATTCTACAGAGCACCTGGCATCAAGTATGAGTACTCTCTCTTGAATGAGCCTGGGAGCTCTCAGGTGGAGAGTGCAGGGGGAAGGAAGAGGGGTGCAGTAAAGTCACCTCTCTGTACAGTTACCCTGGCCCCACACAGACATACAGTGATTCAGAGAACCACTTCCTACAGATTTGCCCAGGCAGAATGCAGGCATCTCTTTCCAGCTCCCCAGCCCATGGGGAATCACTTTGGTAACTTGCTGGTAGGAAAAGTTACACCATGGAAATAGGCCAGGGTTTTGTCACCTTCATCCAGAGCCAGTTGGTGACCATTCTCTGGAACCACTCAACCCCACCAGCATGAGCCCCAAGTTCCTTAAGGTAATCAAAAGCCACCACCACCACCACCCTGACCCCCCCCCCAAGTCTGTGGCGTCCCTGGGCGGTAGGGATTGCAACTGTCTCTCTTACCATTAACCAGTCATGGCTCTAATATAGGATGACCTGTGATTCATTGTGCTCTTCAGTTAAATCCTGGAGAACTTGCTCTGAGATTTAAGTGAGACAGTGCTTGAAGGAAGCTTTGGAATATGGCCTGCAAACAGCTAAATAATCAGTAGAGGTTGTTCCTTATTCTGGTGTCTGACTATGCTAAAAATCTTGTCCTAACTGGGACTCGACAACTACTCTTGTAGTTCATATCCCTATTCTGTAGAAGGGAGAATGTGATTTTCCTTGGCCTAAAGTCAAGTCATGGCAGAGCAGAGAATATCAATCTTTCCAGTGCAGGAGTGGGAATCTTAGTAATGAATGGTTCAAGTGGGCTTGGTTTCCCTCTTCTTACTATCTTACCACCAGCAGAAGGAATGAATCTGCTTTCTCTAAGAGAGTTCCTCCAGAGACAGGGGGCTACCTTGTCAAGGAAAGTTGCATTTCTCTCTGGCAGACTCTCTCCCCCTTCCCAGCTCCCTTCTGGCATCTCTAGGTTGGTTTCCCAGTCTGTCCATGTCTCCTGCCCAGCCCCCCCCCTTCTCCCTCTCTCCCCTTTTCTTCTTTTCTTTTTCTTTTTTTTTTTTTTAAACAGAGCACTGGTCAGCTCTGGTTTATGGTGGTGTCGCTAGGGATTGAACCTGGGACATTGGAGACTCAGACATGAATGTCTTTTGCATAAACACTACGCTATTCCACTGACCCTAGACTCCTTTTCCACACACCCCCACCCACCCCCTCTGCAACCTTCCCAAGCTATGATAACCTATACATAATTCCAGAGCTATCTGACTCTTACGGGGCCCAAGGCCAGGGTCAGCAGAGTCAGCTTCAAGAAGGTCAAGGGTTCAGTATCCTTCCAACATCTCTCTTTCCTGCCATTTTCACCTTTCTCTTTCTCTTTCCATTTCTTTTCTTCCTCTCATCCTTGTTTGCTTCTTTGATGTCTTTCTGTCACTGTCCCCTCATCTCTCTTTTTGCCTTTGTCTCTCTCCCGGGTCAGTATGGTGACAAGTGTGCCTATATGCCCAAGTGTATGTGTGTTTCATCTCTTTGTTCTTTGTGGATGTCTGTGTGTCTGTCTTTTTTGCCTACATCCTGATTCCTGGTGTGTGTGTGTGTGTGTGTGTGTGTGTGTGTGTGTGTGTGTGTGTGTCTCAGATTCTAATTTGACCTCGGTGCTTTTCCTGCTGTCTATCTGTCTGCCTCTGACTTTGTGTGTCTGTCTTCTGTCTTTCTCCAGCAGCATTCGTTAGGGCTGTACTCTGGAGGCTCCCGAAGGAGCCCCCCACTCACCCCTCCCAAGTTCACTGCCTTGTCAAATGGAGCTAATCTCTTGCTGGAGGAAAAAGCCTCATTCAAACTGAGGTGGGGGGGGGTGGCTGGGGGAGAGTGGAGGCAGAGGGGGAAGGGGAGGTCTCCTTGGCTGCAGCCTGAAAACACCCCGGCCCATAATACCCCTTTTGTTCTAGGCTGGTGGAAGGGGGTGGGCGGTGAAATGAAAGAGGGGGGATATTAAAGGAGCAGGTGAAAGACATGTGTCTTCAGCAGCCAGAGATAAGCGCTTACCCCCTTCTAATCTGACTGAGGCCTATTATCTTCCCGCCACAGTCATTACTATTAATATTAAACACCCCCAATCCAGCTAGAAAACAACCTGAAGGGGCTGGCTCCAGACCCCAGCTGGTTCCACAGGGGATACCCTGCCCGGACACCCCCTTCTAACTATACTTGACCACCTCTGCCACCTCCCTCAGACACCAAATCCCCTTGAACTTCCCTCTGACCTTCTAGTCCCTAGGAAACGCCCTCCCCACCCCCACCCCCAGTCCCACTCCCACCTCACAGCTCTCCTTGGTCAGCAACACTTTCTCTCTTTGCCCCCCCCCCCATTTCCTCTTCATTTGCGTGGAGGCTTCTTTCTGGACCAGAGTCCCCTTCTAGGCACAAACATGAGATGGACATAGACATCAGAAGCACTTAAGAGGTTTTGTCCCCAACTCTGGCATGTGAGAGAGCTGGATTTGCATTCCAGTGCTACTGCTTGCAGGGTGGGTGGCCAAGGGCAAACCACTTAACCCTGTGAGCCTCAGTTTCTCATCTCTAAAATGGGGGACATGCTTAAGTCCCTATGACACAGAGTTACTTTAAGGAAGAGAACAAATGAAATCCAACTGAAATCATCTAACTGCTTAATTAAACAGCAGGGCTGACTGTTGTGACTGGGACACCAAGAAGCCCAAGGCCAAAGTCCCATACATTCATTAAGCTCTGGAACAATCTCTACAGCCCTGTCCACACTCAGAGTTGTAGATTGAAGTGGAGAAAACAGCTCTTGCGGGAGTCGGGCTGTAGTGCAGCAGGTTAAGCGCAAGGACCGGCTTAAGGATCCAGGTTCCAGCACCCAGCTCCCCACCTGCAGGGGCGTCACTTCACAGGCTGTGAAGGAGGTCTACAGGTGTTTGTCTTTCTCTCCTCCTCTCTGTCTTCCCCTCCTCTCTCCATTTCTGTCTGTCCTATCTAACAACAGTGACATCAATCATAGCTACAGCAATAAAACAACAAGGGCAACAACAAAAAAGGAATAAATAAATATTTTTAAAAATTTAAAAAAAAAAACAACTCTTGCCTCAGGAGTTGTCTCTGAGGCAGCCAGAGACATATATAGGCCAAGGAATGCATCATTATAGAGTTTGGAAATGCGAACCATCAGAAGCATTAGTACAAACAGTTGGGAAAGTGGGTCAATTCATTCCCCCCCCCCCATGGGTGATGTAGTGTCTACACTCGCAAAGGATTAATGACCTATTGACTTGGCGGTGAAGTCAGATGTCAGTGCAACAATACTTATAGCTCCCAAGAGGAGAGTCATGGGATTCTGCCAGGAATAGCAGAGGTCCAGTTGGGAGCCATGTGCCCCCCCCCCTTTATGTTTAAATAGTCTAGATAATCCCAGCTGGCCTGAGGAACTTGCAGATACTGGGAGGAAGGGAGTGAGAGGTAATGTTTACAAAGCATATTCTTTCCAGGGCTGGGGAGACAGCATAATAATTATGCAAACAACTTTCATGCCTGAGGTTCTGAGTTCTCAGATTCAATCTCCTGCACCACCATAAGCCAGAGTTGAGCATTACTTTGCTAAGAAAGAAAATGAGGGAGGGAAAGAAGGAAGGAAGGAAGGAAGGAAGGAAGGAAGGAAGGAAGGAAGGAAGGAAGGAAGGGGATGGAAAGGAAGGGAAGGGGAGAAAGAAAGAAAAAAAAGGAAGGAAGAGCAAAGCATCTTCTTTTCATCCAAACCTGAGTGTCTCAGGAGTAGGTCACTTACTGATCCTCACGACCGCCCCCTCCAAGCAGGCATCATCGTACACATTTTTGCGGCAAGTAAACAAGTCCAGGAAAGCATGTGCTTTTCCTAAGGTTAAGACTGTCATACTCATACCTCTGAGTTCATTGTCTGTGTTATTCCCACACCCAGTGTGATTCAAGCTATCCAGCCCCGTCTCCTTCCTTGCTCCAGTGTCCTAACCATTAGTGACTGTGGACAGAAAGAGTGAGGCCCCATAGACTTTAGGGATCAGGGAAGCTCACTTTATTTGTTGGCATCACACTTTCCCTCAAGGGGCCTCCCAGAGACAGGCTCTGCAGATGCCAGAAAAATTGTACCAGTGCACCAAAGTGAAAGACTCTGGGGTGGGAGGGGGGAGAGTACAGGTCCTGGAAAAGGATGACAGAAGACCTAGTGGGGGTTGTATCGTTATGTGGAAAACTGAGAAATGTTATGCATGTACAAACTATTGTATTTACAATAAATTTACTATAAAACATTAATCCCCCAATAAAGAAAAAAATGTTAAAAAAGAAAGAAAGAAAGAAAAGAAAGGCCTAAAGAAGACACCATTTAAAAAAGAAAAAGAAAAATTGTACCAGAGGGGGCGACAGTAGATAGCATAATGTCTATGCAAACAGACTCTCATGCCTGAGGCTCTGTCAAGTCCCAGGGAGGTTGGATAAGGAAAGCTTCAAACATATGTATATGAATATATGTGTACCTATATGTATAGATGTATATACATTATGAATTTTGAAATTCATAATGTAGCAATGTATACTATAATAAAAACACCTTTAAATCCTTTTAAAGCAGAACAAGCAAGATAGCCCATCTGGATAGTGTGTCTGCTTTGTCATGCATGCAACCTAGATTTGACCCTGGAACCCAATACACTAAAGAAAGTTTCAGTGCTGTGGTATCTTTCCATCTCTCCTTCTGTCTGTTTCTCTATCTGAAAGCCAACTTGAAGCAACAACGGTCCTGTCAACAACAATTTAAAAATGCCGGGGGCTGGGTGGTAGCACAGCAAGTAAAGCGCATGTGGCACAAAGCACAAGGACCAGCTCAAGGATCCCAGTTAGAGCCCCCCAGCTCCCCACCTGCAGAGGATCACTTCACAAGTGGTGAAGCAGTTCTGCAGGTGTCTATTTTTCTCTCTCTCTTCCTGCCTTCCCCTCCTCTCTCGATTTCTCTCTGTCCTACCCAACAACGACAACAATGACAACAATAACAAAAGCAACAAAATAAGAAAGATGGCCCCCAAGAGCAGTGAATTTGTAGTGCAGGCACCAAGCCCCAGCAATAACCCTGGAGGCAAAAAAAAAATGACAGTAATGCTGCTATGAGGGTGATAGAAATGATAGGTGAAGTTGCAGAGGGTAGGGTTTATATGTGTAAGGTTCCGAGTTCAATCCCTAACACCATGCATGCTGGACTAAAACTCTGGTGGTCTCTATTTCTCTCTCTTCCTCTCTGTCTCTCTCTCTCTCCCTTTCTCTCTTACTTTCAGTCAGTAAATAAACAAATATTTTTTAAAAAGAACTAAAATATAACTAAGAACTTTCTTTCCAAGATGCAGGACAGTGGCACACTGAGCACAATATTTACATTACCATAAGCAAGATCCAGTGTGGGGAAGCTTCATGAGCAGTGAAGCAGTACTGCAGGTGTCTCTCTCCTCTTTGTTTTTTCTTTTTTTTTTCTTAAAGATTTTTTTGAAATATACTCTTTTTTTTAAATCACCTTTATTTATTTATTGAATAGAGACAGGTAGAAATTGAGAGGGAAGGGGTTGATAGAGAGGGAAAGAGACAGAGAGACATCTGCAGCCCTGCTTCACCACTTGTGAAGCCTTCCCTCTGCAGGTGGGGACCGGGGGATTGAACCAGGATCCTTGTGCACTGTAACATGTGCACTCAGCCAGATGCACCACCACTCAGCCCCCCTCTCTCCTCTTTCTATCTCTCTTTCTCTCTCTCAACCACTATCAAAAACATGGCTGCTAGGCACAGTGGAGTCATGTAAGCATTGAACCCCAGCAACAATTCTGGTGGCAAAACAAATTAAAACAAAAACAACCAAAAGATCTTTCTATCCAAAAACTTTTGGACTAGGAATTGAGTTCCTTTATTCTGTTGCTTCCTCTGTCCCAGAGTGAGGGCATTTCTTATTTGTCTCTGCTGGTTAGCCTTGGTCACATTTGGTGATTGCACCCCTTTTCTTCAGAGTGTCTCTCTTCTACCCCATTCTGTGGGGCTGCCTGCCACAATTCCCTGGCCCCCTAGCCTCTGGATAAGATCATGAGCCAGGACTCACCAATCATCAGTGCACATGATTTTTTAAGTCATCTGATTTGTCCAAGAGGTGGGCACAACCAAGTTAAGCCAGTCAAAGTTCACTCCTAGGCTTTTAAAGACAGGGTATTTATCAGAAGTAGCAAGTGCTCTTTCCTCTGAGACTAGAATATGGCACCATATGCTACTCTGTTCTTCTGCGCACATGTTCATGACCTCTGGCAGATCAGAAGCCCTTCCCCTCCCTATCCACCTTTGACTGACTTAGAAGAAAAGTCAGCTACCATAAGGGCAACAAATCAGATAATGTTATCATATACCAAAATACATAACCATGTGGCCTGGATTGTGGTTTATTGGATAAAGCATTGAACTATGAAGTATGAGATCCTGAGTTCTATCTCTGGCATCACATATACCAGAGTGGTACTCTGGTTCTCTGTCTCCCTCTTTCTCTCTCTTATAAATAAATCTTTAAACACACACACACACACACACACACACACACACACGTCCAAGATGTGGATTAGATCAAGAAAGAATGCACAAGAGAAATCAGAGGCTATCGTTTGAGTCATGGTAAGGTCTAGTCTAGATCTCCATTCCCACCGTATGTGTAGCACATTAATCACACTCACTGTCTCCCCCACTATTTGAGTCAATTGTCTCTTGCTTCAGTTGCCTGGAAGTGTGTTTCCAACACTTGCTTCCTAAATAATACCTCCTGGAATACTCAGTCCTACTTAATTCCTCCAAGTTCACCAGCAACTGCTTTGTCATGTGCATAGTCCTACTACATTGAAAGAAGTTTCAGTGTTGCTGTCTCTTTCACACTCTCTGCTAGAAAGAGAGAGAAAGAGAGAGAAAGAGAGAGACAGAGAGAGAGAGAGGAATTCATGATCCCCTTCACTGTGACACTACAAGTTTGTCTGGCTGCACAGCAAGCCTGCTTTGCCTTGTCCTATAGCTAGTGGAAACTGAACATTCAATCCCTCCTTTCCTTTTCTTTCTTCAGAGCTTTAACCCATTCTTCTCTTCACTACTCTTCTGTTCCAGATTCATACCAAGTAAGAGCTCTGACTCTAAACATACTACCAGGGATTACTTCCTGGCTCTGTTACTTACTGTGTGACTTTGGGGACATTACTTACTTCTCTGGACTTTGGTTTCATCTTCACAATGAGTATGATTATAGGGCCAAGGAGACAGCATAACGGTTATGCAAACAATCTTCATGCCTGAGGCTCTAAAGTCCCAGGTTCAGTCCCCCCCCCCCCATAGACACCACCACCATAAGCCAGAGCTGAGCTGTGCTCTGGTAAAAATTAACTAATTAACTAATTATAAAGTAAAAGTGAAGATGATGATATGAATTTATGTAAACTGCTGTGTCATCCCAGGTTTAAAGTAAGTGATCAGTAAGCATAATAGATAATATCGGTAAGTATTATATACTAATGGTATATGTTTTCAGCAATTTGTTTCTTCATCTGACATATCTTGTTCATCTTCGAAGGCCTAGAGCCTCCTCCAAGTGCTTGGTGAAAGGAAGCAAAAAAAAAAAAAAAAGAGAGAGAGAGAAGAAAAAGGAAAGGAAAAGAAAAGAAAGATGAGAAGAGAAAAAGCCTTAACTAACTGAATGTCGGTAGGCTGATTGATTACTCCTGAGAATTTGAATCTCAATTCCTCTTCTAGTTCTCTCATTATCCCCAAAAGAGTAGTCATGGATTCAGCCTGCTCCTGTTCTTAGAGGGGTCTTTGCTGAGCAGAAGGGCTCCAGCAGCAGTTACCATAGAAGCAAGACCAGCCCCCTCTGCCCTGGGCCAGCCCTTGGATGTGTCCCAGGTTCTGTTACACTATCACACAGTACAATCTATCTTGGCGTTACTCTCGATCGCACCCTGTCATTTCACGAACATCTCATAAAAACTGCAGCAAAGGTGGGTGCGAGGAATAACATCATTGCAAGACTGGCCAGCTCCTCATGAGGCGTGAGCGCTTCCACACTACGATCATCATCTCTGGCATTATGCTATTCCACTGCAGAATACTGTGCCCCAGTATGGTTCCCTAGCCCCCATGTCCACTTGGTCGATTCCAAATTATATTCCTCCATGAGGATAATTTCTGGAACCATCCGTTCCACCCCGGTTCCATGGCTGCCAGTTCTTAGCAACATCGCCCCGCCAGATATTCGTCGGGATGCGGCATCATCTAAGTTCATTTCCCACGTCTACACTCGACCGGACCTGCCAATATACGCGGTTATCTTCGCCCACCCTGTCCAACGCTTGACATCTCGTCACCCAATCTGGTCCCCTATGCCTACACTGAACTTCTCTGTTCCAGTCTCTTGGAAACAGAGTTGGCAGTCAGCCGAGGTAAAGAACAAACACCTCATCACAGACCCCTGCAAGCGTCAACCCGGCTTTGACCTAGCACGTTATGATTGGGCCCTCCTCAATCGCTATCGAACAGGCCATGGCTGGTACACCGCTATGTTCCATCGCTGGGGAGCCAGAGATGACCCGAACTGCCCCTGCGGCTCCAGACAGACTATGACCCACATAGTCAACGACTGCCACCTCTCCAGATTCAAAGGAGGTCTCGAAACTTGACATCAGGCTCAACCTGACGCTGTTGACTGGCTACGGAAGAAGGGCAAATGCTAGAAGAAGAAGAAGTACAGTGAGGTAGTCCAGAAGAGGACTACTCTTAGCCCACTACACTGATGAGGAGCCTGAAACGTGGGTGACTAGTAGTCTGGCAGAGGTCAGAGCCTGGCCATCTGTTTCCTTAGATCTCTGTCTACTGTACTCCTGTGCCATGCTGGCTTGCAGGACAATTGGGGTAGCATGGGGCTGGAGGTACGGAGGAAGGCCTAAGCCATACAGCACCATTTGTACCAATTTCGTCCACTGTGGTGGAGGCCAGAACAGAGAGCTTCAGAAGCCCAAGTCTAAGGCCACTTCCTTACTACATGTTGGTGTCTATGCAGCAGGATGGGAGGGAGATGTAGTCAGGGAAAGCCCAGACTCTTGCACTCTGGGGGACTCTATTGCACACAATGGCCCATTGTGCCCCCTACCCCTTCCACCACACCCAGCACTCAGCATCCTGTTTACCTGCCTCTGGGGCCTGGCTTCACATCAGGTGCCACTCCAGCTGGGCCCACACACAGGCACTGCCAAACCTGCCCACCAGCCAGGGCTTGGTGATGGCAGGCTGCCCTGAGGGCCACCCCCACCCCCCGCAGCTTTTGTCCTACCCTGCTGCCACCCCCCTCTTCTATCCCAAACACAGACTCTTGGCTCCCGATGGTTTCTGACAACCAGCAGTAGTTCCTTGGTGACAACAATCTCCAGGCACTCGGGCCTCAGAGAGGGATGTGCCTCCTCCAGCCACAACAGAGCTGGGAGGCAGCTGGGTAAAGAAGGTAGACTGGGAGTTGAGTGGCAGCCCCACTTGGGACAACTTCCTTTCCTGAGCCTGAGATTCTGGGGGGAGGGCAGCGTGGGAATACAGAGCCCGCCAGTCTCTGGAGACAGAAGAGCTGTATTAGGCGCTCTCTTGGTCCAGCTGGGATGCCATTCTCCCACTCTCTTAGAGGTCAGAGGTCAAAGGCCAGGGCACCACCCAGGCCTTTAGGGACAGGCTTCCAGCCAAGAGGACAGATGGAAGGGCCTGGATCCTCCAGCCAAGTTCTGCTTGGGGGTGTGGAGGGGGGTCAAGAAGCCAGCAGAGATGGGAGGGGAAAGCTGCCTGGAGGAATCAAGCATCATTTCTTCCACACACTCCCCAGGCCCCAAGACTATGGCAGAGGGGAGCACAGAAAAAAGGAGAGGAGCTGCGAGATAGAAAATTGAAAGAAGGAGATGAAATAGAAAGGCAGGAACTGCACCTCCCAATGAGCAGGCTCCAGAAAGAGGAGGTGCCCCCAGCATAAAGGAGAAGCAGACACAAACCACAAAGGCTGTAGCAGAATTTGGAAAGCGTTCGGTCCAATTCACCTATTTTACCTATGAGAACTCCAAGTCCAGAGAAGGACATGTCTTGACCAAGGACACACAGTAAGTCAAGACTCAGTCCAAACAAGGGTTGCAGAATCATAGCTAAAGGAGACATTTTTTTTCCCTAGAAGATTACTCTGGGGGGCAGGATGGTAGTTCAGCGGGTTAAGCACACGTGACGTGAAGTGGAAGTAGAAGGACCGGTGTAAGGATCCTGGTTCCAGCCCCCAGTTCCCCACCTGCTGGGGGGAGGAGAGGAGGGGAGGCTCCTTCACAAGCTGTGAAGCCGGTCTGCAGGTGTCTTTCCCTCCCCCTCTCTGTCTTCCCCTCCTCTCTCATTTCTCTCTGTCATATCCAACAACAATAACAATAAACAAGAAAGGCAGCAAAAAGGGAAAAACTAGCCTCCAGGAGCAGTGATTTGTAGTGCAGGCATGGAGTCCCAGCGATAACCTTGGAGGCAAAAAAAAGATTATGTATTTTAAAAGATTATGTATTCTACGTATTTGTCTTTTTAAAGCTGTTTTTTAGGAGAGATGCAGACAGAACAAGAAAACAGAGCACTGCTCAGCTCTTACTTTCAGTGGCACTAGGGATTGAACCTGGGTTTCAAGGTCACCTGTCCATCTACTATGGAAGAAAGACAGTGACAGTAAATATTGATTCAGAGCTCCCCATATGCCTTCCTCTTGCCCTAACCATCCCTTGAGTTGGCACAAAGTTGTTTCTGTTGTTAGCCCCACTTTGCAATTGCTGAAGCTGAGGTTTTGTGAGGCTCCAAAACTTTGGACCCTACAACTGATGTGGCAGAGCAGGAAGCTGGGCCACACCACCAGGCTTCAAGACCCTCACTCTTAACTACTAGGCTGTACTACCCACAGCATGAGCTTTGAGCATTAGGGCAGTGAGGCCCAACCTAAGGCCCATGGAACCTGGTAGTCCATCATTGCCTGGAGGTGGGTGCTTCCTTTGAACAGACCCTGGAACTTCTATAAATACCACCCTTGGGTCATTATTTTCTGTCTATTCTCAGGATTATTATTTTATTTATTTATTTATTATTAATAAAATTAATTGATAATATTATTGATTATTTAATTATTTATTATTTTATTCATTATATTAATTATTATTTGCTATTATTTATTATTATTATTATTTGCTATTGCCAGGGCTCGGTGCCTGCACCACAAATCCACTGCTCCTGGAGACCATTTTTTCCCTTTTGTTACCCTGGTTGTTTTACCATTGTTGTGGTTATTATTATCATTTTTATTGATGTCATTGTTGTTGGATAGGACAGAGAGAAATGAAGAGAGGAGGGGAAGACAGAGAGGGGGAGAGAAAGATAGACACCTGCAGACCTGCTTCACTGCCTGTGAAGTGACTCCCCTGCAGGTGGGGAGGCAGGGGCTTGAACCAGGCGGGATCCTTAGGCCAGTCCTGGTGCTTTGCGCCACGTGCGCTTAACCCACTATGCTACCGCCAGACGCCCTGGGATTTTTTTTTTTTAATGAAGACAGAAAGGAAGGGGGGCAGGTGGTGGTGCACCTGATTAAGCACACACATTATAGTGTGCAAGGACCTGGGTTCAAGCCCCTGGTCCCCACCTGCAGGGGAAAAGCTTCATGAGAGGTGAAGCAGGGCTGCAGGTGTCTCTCTGTCTCCCTCTCTATCACCCCCTTCCCTCTTTCTGTCTGTCTCTATCTAATAAATAAAGATAATTTTTAAAAAAGGAAGGAAGGAAGAGAGGGAGATAGGAAGTGGAGAGAGAGAAGTTTCAAAAGCACCAAAGCTTCCTTCAGTGGGGTCCAGACTATAACCTGGGTTGCACACACAGCAAAGTACCATACTATTCAAGTGAACTATTTCACTGGCACTTTATTTTCTATCTGTTCTTAGAATGATTCGTTGACATGTCTGTCTGTCAGTTGAAGTGCAAAAATGGTCTTTCGTCATCTCTGAATGCCCAGTGTTTAACACAGTACCAGGTACATGCCAGGTGTTCAATGGCTACTTTGTGGGCATGTGTGGCTAGCTAATGTGATAGCTCAATATCAGCAACAACAGCAAAAGATGGTCCAGCAGAGGCATAAGTCACTTCTACATCTTGATCCAGAATCTAGCTATTGCCTGGCATACTGGTCAGAAGCACCTGTTCAAATGAGAAAAGTCCAGAGCAAAGATGCTCTGAGTGTGAGAGTTCTGTGAGTCCTGGAAGGTAGGCTCAGGAAGTTTGCCATTGTACTTGGGCTGGACTTAGAATCTTACCCCAAAAAGGCTGTGAGGCACAGCCAGGCAGCCATGAAAATACGAAGAGGATGGGGATTCAGGGCACTGACAGCTTCTCTGAGGAGTCCAGGCTGCTCTTGGAGACTCTACCAAGACACAGAGCTGGGAGGCTGGGGGTGGGCTGCATGTTAGCAGAGAGAGACTGTGGGCAGGCTACCAATGGGGGACAGTCTTTAATATCTTCTGTTAACAGGTACTTTCGGACAATACTTTATGCCTACAACCTTCACTCTGTCCTTATGAAACTGTCTCCAGCAACAGAGAAGGGAACCCCAAAAGGCTGTGGCCTGGGTTCCAAGGTCTAGGAGAAATAGTCAGAGGGGTGGGGAGACAGAGCCAAGAGAGCCTCTGGGGAAAGGAAGAAGGTTACTGAGGAAGTCAGGACTCCCTGCCAGTCATGCCTCTGGCACCAGCCCCACTGGGCCAGGGTCCCAGAGATTTATTGACTAATCCTCAAGTGATACACTCTCTCTGATTTATTCTCCCTCCCCATTAGCTTGAGCCCTTACAAGATCCCATTGTCTCCCTACACTGCTGGCCTGGGGCCTCCTCCTTCCCTCTGCTTCTGCAAGCTAAAGCCAAGCGTCAGGACTCCCTCGGTGGCTGAGGGTCAGCCTACCAGGATCCCTAGCAGCACCAAGCAGGAGAAGCCTGTGAGCAGGGTGTTGGGGGGTGGGGGTTGGCTTTAGAGCCTGGCTTGGCGGTATAGGAGGTGGGAGGAGGGCAGGGAGCTGACGGGTGTCGCCAAGAAAGTGGGTGTCAGGGTGTTGGAGGAGGGGGCAAAGGAAGGTCGAGTCCACGGTTTCACTGCCCGGAGGGGGTTTGGGGATGGGGAGGGTAAAAGGGAATTCATAAAAAGTTTCTGTCTTCTTTAATGGTCTTTTTTTTTCCTTATGGGGGTGCAAAGAGGAGGGGTCAGGGCAGGCCTTCCACAAGTGACACTTAATTCCCGGTCTGGACAAAGCCGGCGCTTAAAAGCAGCTAAATTAGCAAAACAGAAGTCAACTGTCGATTGCTTCATTGGAGGATTAAGTGTGATAAATGGGGGGTTTGTTCGCTCCCTGGTCCAGATGTTGTGTCTAAGTGAAGGTTTTTTTTTTTCTTCCAATTTTTTTCTTTCTTTTTTACATTCTTGGCCCAGGACACATATATATTTTGGAGACTGCTGGGAGTATATAATATCACTGGAAAATGATGAGGTCTGCTAACCTTTTAAATAACATTTCCTCTCTCCTCTATTTTCTAATAGTTTGTTTTTCTTTCCATGTTTGCCTTTTATTGGGGGGATTTTTTTTTCTTTTTGGGAAATTAATGAGACTCAAATTTGGAGACGAAAATACTAAAAAAAAAAAAAAGGCGAATGAGAGGCGGATGGAGTGTATGAGAGGCAGATGGGGTGTGTGTGGGATTGAGAGGAGGGCTACTATTTTGTTTTTTTTTTTAACTTTCCTGTTTTTTTTTTTTTTCTCCCCCTCCTCGGAGGCTGCCCGTGGCTCTCTGACTGGGCTGCGCACCAGGCGAACGCGGGCATGGATCCCAGAAAGCCGCGCAGAGCCCCGCGCCCGCTTGCCCAACCTGGGGCTACGAGGCTGAGAGGCTACGAGGCTGGGAGGCTGCGAGGCTGCGCACCCGGGCCTCCGGGAAGAACCTGCAGCCGGCCCGACGTTAGAAGGGGTGGGAGGGTGGGGGCGCCTCCTTCCTGAGCGAAACCTACGGAATCCGGCAGGAATTCGGGCCTCCCAGATTTAAGAAAACAAACAAAGGAAAGATTGTCAGAAAGGGGCCGCCAAGAGCTGTTGGGCCGCAGCGCTGCCCGCGGAGCTCACCCCCCATACCCCGGGCGCCCCAGCCTCCTGGCGGAGGCAGAACACAAGGCTGGAGTGGGGAGCACTCCCCCTGCTCCTGGGTGGGCTTCTTTGCCCAGGTTAACCTGTCACTCCCCCACCCCCAATAGCCACCTCTTGCTTCTGGAACTAAGGAGGAGGTGGGGGCAAGGCCTGGCAGGAAAGTTTGACCTTGGAGGAAGTGGGGCTCAACAGGAATCCTTGGGACACCCCTAGCTACCAGGCACCTCCCTACAGAGTCCCAGTTCGAGCCTCCTAGTAAGATTTGGGGAAGGGGGGGAGTGAGTGAGGGCTCGATCTCAGTCAGACTCCTCAAGGCCTTAGTGGACAGGCAGGGGCAGACTGGCTTAGGTCTACTACGCAAAATTATAAAAAGTGAAAACATAAGGAGGTTCTGAAGAACAGAGCTGTAAAGATGTGGGCCAACTTCCCCCCTGGCCTGCTTGCCTCTTGATTCTGCTCTCTAGTCTCAGATCTCTTGTCTCACCAAGTGTCTGTCTCCGCCCTCCCCCCCTTCTGAATCTAGTTCAATGTTTCTGGACCTCCCTATGTCTATTTTCTTTCCCCCACCACTCCCGTCACCAAAGGTCGGTGTCTTCATCCCCACCCCCATAGACAACCAGTATAGTCCTCCCACAGTCTCCGTAGCTCTGACTTTTGGGGGGTCAATGTCTCTTTCTGCCTGCCTCTCTCTGTACCTCCAGTCTCTGAGTCTCTGTCCCTCCAGTCTCCCGCCCCGCCCCACCCGAGGTAGCTGGGCGGACGGGCGCGGGGCCAAGGCGGCCCCAGGCTGGGCCTGCCGGTGCTGACAGAGTCTCGCGCCCGCGGCCCAATTAGCGCGCGGCGGCGCGAGGGCCGCGGCATCTGGAATTGCGCTGCGCTCACGGCCAAGGCCGATTGTTTAGTCTGCGCGGCGGGGCGGGCGGCCCGCGCGGTGGCCCCACATCTGGAGCCGCGGCCAGACGGCCCTGCTGGCGGCTGGCCGGGGTGCGTGTGCATTTTTAACTCTGGGATTTGCTGACAAGTTAAGAAGTCAGAAAGTCAGTGGCGGCGGGAACTGGCGAGGCGCGCGAGGGAGGAAGGGAGGAAGGAAAGGAGGGGCGCCGCCCGCTGGGGAGACACCCTCCCTGGGGGCGCATGGCTTGCAGCGGGGCATTTTGGCCCAGTGCGGCTTTCCCCAGACCTACGCCCACCCACTGGCTCCGCAGCCTAGAGCTGACTTTCCTTCTCCTCGAATTGCTTCTCTGCCCCGCCCACTGTGCTCTCCCTCTTCTCCTTCCTCTTCATGAATTAAGTGGCCGAATTATTCTCAAGTCCGCTTCTAGGAGACCAGCCTCAAAGGGAGAAGAAACCCTGGGATCTCAGGACACCCTCCCCCAGTCTCTGAGGAAAGAGGAGAGGGTCAGCGACTTGATGCAGGTGGCACAGCAGTGACTGGCCGAGGCAGAATCAAAAGTCAATTCTCTGGATCCTGACTGGATTTTTGCCACAGCTTTGGCCCCTCCTGAGACTGGATCAGCCTGTTGAGCCTTGTCACACTGTCAGTTTCTTCCCATCCTTAAAAAGAAAAAAAGTACCAATTACATGTCCACTTACTCATTGAACAAATAGTTGTACTCTGTGTCAGGCTTGGGGGATACAACTGGAAACAAGATAAGAATGTCCTTCTACTGTCAAATTTGCCTTTGCCTGGAGGAAACGTAGATGGAGAGACAGAGACCTCTTTTTTTAAGTTTTCTTTGCTTAAATATTTTAATTTATTTATTATTGGACAGAGACAGAAAGAAATTCAGAGGGAAGAGGGAGAGAGACAGAAAGACACTTGCAGCCCTGCTTCACATTCATGAAGTTTTTCCCCTGCAAGTGAGAACTAGGGGCTTGAATCTGGGTCCTTGTGCTCTGTAATTGGTGTGCTTAACCAGATGAGCCACTGCCTGGCTCCTGAGACCTTATTTTTAAAAGATTTATTAATGAAAGAAAGAACCAAAACCAGAGCATCACTCTGGCATATGCAATGCCCTGAATAAAATTCAGGACTTCATGCCATATAAGTCCAGTACAATATGCAGTGTACCACATTCTAAGCACTAAGATATATATCACCACTGGGGTTTCACTGGTCTTCACAATTCCACAGTTCCTGACAGATTCCTATTTTGTTCTTTTCTTTTGTACAGATAGTGAGAGACAGAGAGAAAAGGAGAGAAAGTGCATAGCTCCACTCCTCATGAAGCTTCCACTGTGTAGGTACTTCGATATAGTGACCAAGAGCTTGAACCTGGAGCCTCAGCCATGGCAAAGTGCATCATTCTCTACGGGGTGCAACACCTCCCAGCTCCAGAGACAGAGACTTCATAGTGAACCAGTAAACTAGCCAACATAACCAACTGTCATGGAACAGTAGCAAAATAGCTAATGTTTATTAAGTACCAGCACTGGTTATACATGTTTTCAATTACCTTATTCAATCCCCATAATGTCCTACCATGTTGGTGTATATCCCCACTTCATAGAGGGGTAATCTAAGGCCTAGAGAGACTAAACAATTTGTCCTGAGTTGGATAGGTACAGGTGGTGGGGCTGAGGTGAAAATTCAGGTTTGGTTCCTTCTGACACCTCCTTGCAAAGGGCAGCAGGAAAACCGCTGAGTTGGTCAGAATTGGGTAATTTGTATGCACCTTCCTCTCAGTAGCCAAACAAGTACTCACTGGGCCTCTTGGTAATGACTGCTAGCATTTGTGTACTTCTTTCCTTTCATCGGCCATTTCCACTCGCTGGGTGTCCTTTCATCTTCTCCACTTAGAGGAGGTAGCAGTATCATCACGTCCACTCTTATCATCATGGCCACTTTCGCGTCTATAAACTGAAGCCTGCTAGAGTGTCCAGGCATCTTGCTAGCAGGGACATCCTTTTCTTTCCAACTCAGGTCTGGTATTTTTTGTTTGTTTGTTTGCTCTTTTCCTTGCTCTGTTTTCCAAGGAAACAGACTTAGGTGCACGCACGCACGCAGGCCAACGCGCGCACACACACACACACACACACACACACACACACGCACAAACGCTTGCCCCCTAGGCAGTGGTGACTCAGGTCTTGTCGATGTTTCTCCCTGGAGTTAAGCAGGGCCCCTTCTGTGCTGTGGACTCACACACTCCTGGGGAGTCAGATCTGTCTGTCTAGTTGTGCAGACCTGACCAGTTCTTGCAGCCACAGATGTCTTGGGGACTTTGGGTTTCTTCCAGCTTCTTATCCTTAGCCTTGACCTCAGTAACTACCACTTCCAGATGGAAGGTTTAGGGTAAAGTACATGCCCTTTCCATGAGTCACAGATTCCTTTGAGAATTCACTGGAAGCAGCAGGTCACAAATTTAACACATAGACACTCACATTTAATGTAACGTGTTTCCAAGAGATTTAGGGGCTATCTATGAGCATCTTAATGATACCCCCAATTTAAGAATGTGTGTACTAGGAGTTTCTACATTTACCATCAATTGACAAACTCCACTATTGCTCTACAAATATAAATCACAGGACAGCAGCCCAGGATGTGGTACAGTGGATAAAATTTCAGACTCTAAAGCATGAGTTACTGAGTCCAGTCCCCAGCATTGCATATGCCAGATGATACTCTGTTTTTTTTTCTCTCTCCTGCTCTATCATAAAATAAAATAAAATAAATCTAGGGGAGGCTTGACAGCATCCATGAAGCATGCTTTCTCTGTTTTGAGCACCTTCTTCATTTTGTTTTTTTTTTTAATCCAAAACCATTCCAACTCACTACAGCAGAAGCATTGGGTAAGCAGAGGAGGTGACAGTGACCAGACTTTACAGGAGCTGAGGAAGCCCAGAGTTGTCACATGTTTTGCTCAGCAATGCTCAGTGCTCAGCACAAACTGAGCAGTGGGGAGAATCTATGCTGGACTACTTCTTAGCCCAAACCTTGATTTTGATGGGCAAATAATAATGATATGCCTGCTATGTATATTTATTTTTGCTTTATTTTATTAGATAGAGACAGAGAAGCAGAGAGGAAGAGAGTGAAAGAGACCACAGCACTGAAGCTTCCTTCAATGTGGAACCTGAGCCATGCACATGGCAAAGCAACACATTATCCAACTGAGCTGTTTTGTTTTATTAATTTTTATTTATTTATTTTGGATAGAGATAGAAATTGAGATGGAAGGGGGAAAAGATAGATACCTGCAGCACTGTTTCACCACTCATGAAGCTTTCCTACTGCAGGTGGGGACCAGAATACTAGGGACTTACAGCGTTGGGGTAAGCCCCAGCTAAGGAGGGACTGAAAAGAGTGGATGGGTAAGTAGTCTGACTGTCCTGATACCCTGCAGGACCACTCTATGATGTGTCCTCACAGTCCTTCTAGGAGCGCCCACTGTCCACATTGTGACTCACTCCTTAGCCACTCTTCCTTGGCATTTCTACCTTCCTGTCCTGTCTCACTTCCCCATTTTTCCTCATTAGTTTTCAAGGACCACCTCCAAAATAAACCACCTGTACCTCTCAGGGTCTGTTCTTTGGGGGGGGGGCCCAAATGAGGACACACACACCCCCCATGAGAAGGCCGAGCACAGAGACACATGCTGCCCCATCATGAGCATTAATACATGCGTGTCTACACTCCCTTCACTGGAATTCCACTGAGTTTACAGTGACACACTGAGGCTGACAGAGTAATCTGAGCTGAGAGAGCTGAGAGAGACTAGAGCCTAGAGATAAAGACCAATAGTGTGCTGAAACCTGCCCACCTCCAGAACAGGGCTGTAGGGTTGGAGACCAGATAGATGGGTTCATGAGGATAAGACGGGGAGACTTCTTGGAGGAAGCAGCTTGACTGGGACTGGAAGAAAGTGTGTGTATGTGGGCGGGGAGGGTTGTGGTGGTTTCAATTTACTGGGCAGAAAGGGAAGAATGTGCTGAACAGAGCGTAAAAAAATTCTCCATTGGCCTAGGGAAACAGCATAATGGTTATGCAAAGAGGCTTTCAAGCCTGAGGCTTCAAGGTCCCAGGTTCAACACCCAGCACCACCATAAGCCAGAGCTAAGCAGTGCTCTGGTAAAATTAAATAGTAAGAAGATAAAAAAGCAAAAGGGACAAATATTTATTTCTTTTTATTGCCACCAGGGTTGCCATTGGGGCTTCATAGCTACCCACAAATCCACTACTCCCAGGAATGATTCTTTCTTCCTTCCTTTCTTTTTCTTTCTTGCATTCATTTCTTTTATTTGATAAGACAGAGAGAAATTGAGAGGAGAGGGAGAACAGAAAGGGAGGATGGAGAGAGAGAGACAGAGAGAGACCTGCAGCTCTGCTTCACCACTTGAGTTTTCTACTGGCAGGTGAGGAGTGGGGGCTTGAACCAGGGTCTTTGTGTGTGGTAACATGTGTTCTCAACTTGACGCACCACCTGCCCCCTGTAAACAGGTTTTTGCAAACAACAGTGAGGGCTGATGGTAATTGGAGCAGACTGAGACTATGCTGTGGAGGCCTGAATGTCAGGGGGGTGGGTGTTGGCAACCTCTTCCATATCCATTCCCCACCCTGTCTGGCTAGGGAGGGCTCACTAGGAGCTAGGTCTGAGAGCACTGACAGAGTTCACTGGCCAGAGGAGTCCTGCTTAGGTATAGGGGACAGGGAGGCTCACACCTGCCCTGCCCTTTGTTTCCTGGCCAAGCCCCTCTGGACTCTGCCACTCCCCACTTCTAGTAGTAAATAGATATATAAAGAAACCATTTCCATTTAAAGCTCTGCAGACCGTAGGGAGGAGGGCCTGTGGGCCATCTGGGCCCTTGTTTGGCAATGTTTGTGCTCACAACAAACCTGATAGACAGAGATTTATCGCCGTTTTCATTAGCTGGGGTTGGTTGGGTTTGCTGCTTTTCCATCATAGCCCCCACCCCGAAACACTCTCCAGAGTTACAGATTTATGGTGAGTGGGAGGGCCAGGAGCTCAGGGACAGGGGTGGGGGGAGGCTGACAGTAAGGTGTGGGCTTGGAGCAAGGAGTTCAGGAAGGAAGGGAGGATGGCCTGGAGTGAGTGTGTGTGTGTGTGTGTGTGTGTGTGTGTGTGTGTGTGTGTGTGTGTGTGTGTGTGTGTGTGTGTGTGTACATGAGCAGTATGCATCAGTAAGTGACTGAAACACTATCAGCAGTACACATATGCTTCATAATTGATCAGCACCCAAGGTAGTCAAATCCTAAGTGTTCACTCCCTTGCTAAACTGGACAAGAAAGTACACAGAACTTTGACAACCTCAGGGTACACTCTGGCTTGAACTTATTTTTTAAAAAGATTCATGCATTCGGAGGGCAGGCAGTGGCACACCTGGTTAAGCACACATAGTACCTATGCACAAAGGCCAAGGTTTGAACCTTGGCTCCCCATGTAGCAGGACACTTCACAGCAGTGAAGCAGGTCTGCAAGTGTCTATCTTTCTTTCTCCATTTATTTATTTATTTATTTATTTATTTATTTATTTATTTGCCTCCAGGGTTATTGCTGGGGCTTGGTGACAGCACTATGAATCCACTGCTCCTGGAGGTCATTTTTTTTCTCTTTTGTTGTTCTTGTTGTTTTATCATTGTTGTATAGGACAGAGAGAAATGGAGAGAGGTGAGGAAGACAGAGAGGAGAAGAGAAAGATAGACACCTGCAGACCTGCTTCACTGCCTGTGAAGCGACTCCCCTGCAATTGGGGAGCTGGGGGCTCAAACCAGGATCCTTACGCTGGTCCTTGTGCTTCGCACCATGGGTGCTTAACCCACTGCACTATCAACCAGCCCCCTCTCTCTCCCTTTCTGTCTCCCCCTCCTCTCTCAGTTTTTCTCTGTCCTATCAAATAAAAAATAGGCAGGAAAAAGAGATTTATGCATTTATAAATGATGGATAGAGAGAGACGTAGACCATCACTCTGGCACATACATACAATACCAGGGATTGATCAGGTCCCCATGCTTTTAAGTCCAGCACTTCAGCCACTACATCACCTCCCAGGTCACAGAACTGAACATATTCAATAAAGGCTTGCTCAGTGTTCTTATTTTATTTTATTTTTTATTTTTATTGACATCAGGGCTAGTGCTGGGACTCGATTCTGGCACTATGAAGCCACAACTCCTGGTGACCATTTTTTTTCTTTTTGTCTCTTTTTTTCTTTGATAGGACAGAAATTGAGAGGGGAAGGAGAGACAGAGAGAAAGGAAGGAAGGAAGGAAGGAAGGAAGGAAGGAAGGAAGGAAGAAAAGAAGAAAGGGAAGGGGCTGGGTGGTGGCACACACATGTTATAATGTACAAGGCCCTGGGTTCAAGCCCCCAGTCCCCACCTGCAGGAGAAAAGCTTTGCAAGTAGTGAAGCAGTGTTGCAGGTATCTCCGTCTCTCTTACTCTTTATCTCCCTCTTGATTTCTGGCTATCTCTGTCCAATAAATTAATAAAGATAATTAAAAAATTAAAAGAGAGACATCTTCAAACCTGCTTCTTGCTCCTAAAGTGCCCCACCCCCGCAGGTGGGGAGCAAGGGCTCATACCCAGATCCTTGTACATAATTATGTGTGTGTCAAATCAGGTGTGCCACTGCCCAGCCCCTACGCAGAGTTCTTTGTGTGCCTAGTTCAGGTGGGGAGCAGGGGCTCATACCCAGATCCTTGTACATAATTATGTGTGTGTCAAATCAGGTGTGCCACTGCCCAGCCCCTACACAGAGTTCTTTGTGTGCCTAACATCACCTATTTCACCTTCAGAACTACTCTGAAACATGATGGCAGTGGAAGACTTAATGGGGGTTGAATTGTTATGTGGAAAACTGGGAATTGTTATGCATGTACAAACTATTTTATTTTACTGTACTGTAAACCATTAATCCCCCAATAAAGAAACTAAAAAAAAAAAAAAAAAAAGGAAGGAAGGAAGGAAGGCAGGAAAGAAGAAAGAAAGAAAGAAAGAAAGAAAGAAAGAAAGAAAGAAAGAAAACTACTCTGAAAGTAGACACAGACATTATTACTATTTCCTTGAATTTGGTTCTTTCTCTCCTTCCCATAGCAGACCAGATCCCAATTTTGCATGAGAAGGAATCTGTTTGTGTGTTCCCAGTTGCTAACAGAAATAATCTTCTCTTGGCTAGAAGTGGGTCTACCCTATGACCCTGTCCTCTCCTGGGGATATATCCTAAGGAACCAAACACACCCATCCAAAAAGATTTGTGTGTGTATACCTATGTTCATAGCAGCATAATTTGTAATAGCCAAAACCTGGAAGCAACCCAAGTGTCCAACAACAGATGAGTGACTGAGTAAACCATGGTATATATGCACAATGGAATAATACTCAGCTATGAAAAATGGTGAATTCATCTTCTTCATCTCATCTTGAATGGAGCTTGAAGGAATCATGCTAAGTGAGATAAGCCTGAAAGGGGAGGATGAATATGGGATGATCTCACTTATAGACAGAAGTTGAAAAATAAGAACACAAAGGAAAACACAAAGCAGAACTTGTAATGGAGTTGGAATATTGCACCAAAATAAAGGACTCTGGGGTGAGGGGAGGAGGGTTCAGGTCCTGGAACATGATGGCAGAGGAGGACCTGGGGGGAGGAGATTAGAATGTTATGTGGAAAACTGAGAAATGTTGCACACGTACAAGCTACTATATTTTACTGTCAACTGTAAACCACTAATCCCCCTACTACTACTAGCGTTTGCCCTTCTTCCGTAGCCAGTCAACAGCATCAGGTTGAGCCTGATGTAAAGTTTCGAGACCTCCTTTGAATCTGGAGAGGTGGCAGTCGTTGACTATGTGGGTCATAGTCTGTCTGGAGCCGCAGGGGCAGTTCGGGTCGACTCTGGCTCCCCAGCGATGGAACATAGCGGCGCACCGGCCATGGCCTGTTCGATAGCGACTGAGGAGGGCCCAATCATAACGTGCTAGGTCAAAGCCGGGTTGACGCTTGCAGGGGTCTGTGATGAGGTGTTTGTTCTTGACCTCAGCTGACTGCCCCTAATAATTAATCCCCCTAATAAGAAGGAAGAAGGGAAGGAAGGAAGGAAAGAAGGAAGGGAGGAAGGAAGGAAGGAAGGAAGGAAGGAAGGAAGGAAGGAAGGAAGGAAGAAAGAATCTTCTCAGGCTGAGGAGATAGCATAATGTGTAATTTTCATGCCTGAGGCTCTGAGGCCCCAGGTTCAATCCCCAGCACCACCATAAGCCAGAGCAGAGCAGTGCTCTGGTCTCTCTTTTTCTCTCTCTGTACCTTTCTCTCTACATCTCATTCTCTCATTAAAATATTGGGTTGTCAGAAAAGTCACAACATATTTGTCTATGTTTTTTATGCAAAAAATGTATCATCACTTTTCTGACAATCCTACAAATATAAAAAATATTTCCAAAGTGGGGAGTGAAATAGCTCACTTGGATAATGCACTGCTTTGCCACGTGCACAGCTCAGGTTTGTGCCTGGCCCTCATCACTTTGAAGGAAGCTTGGTGCTATGGTCACTCTTTCCCTCTGTCTCTGTCTCTGTGGAAAGTGGAAGGAAAGAGTGGGGAGGGGAGGAGAGGGGAAGGAATGTTCTTCACCCCTGGGGCACCTGTGAAATCCCCATGAACACTACCAGGAAACCTCTTTCTTGGGTTCCATCCACTCTCTCTCCTATAATACTCCACCGTCCCAGCCACACTGGCTCTGTGCCCAAGTGAACTTTGCCTCTGCCAGTCTCTGTACCTTTTCTCATGTCCTGCCTCCTGCCATCTGTGCCCTCTCTATACTTTCACGTGTCAAAATACTTCAAGCACACCAGTTCATCTTGCCTTCTCCCACGAGACTGCATCCAAGCTTTCGCAGTGTGGCTCAGGCCTCACAATCAGATGTACTTAGTGTTACCCTAGGACATAATCTAAAAAGAAGGCAGAAGAAGCAAAACACATGAATTCCCAACCCAAAAGCAGAGCAGCTCACATTTTTGTAGTAGAATCTTGTGTCAGATTTCATGAGAGCTGCAGTTCCTATTGTGTAGATGAAAAACAAGGCTTACCCCAGTGGTCTTCTTCACTCTCATTTTATGGATGAGAAACCAGGATCAGGGAGGGTAAGCAATTTGCCCCAGGTCACACATTGAGTTTATACCAGGGCCAGAGGACAATGCAGGAGGTATTTCCTCCCTCTGACAAACCAGAGCATGAACCCGCCACCAGCTGGCTGTCTTCCCACTGTGTGTGCCTTTCTCCCATGAGATTATAAACTGTCAAGGACCGGGACCTGCTGGAGATGCCCACGTCCATGTCAAGCTGTAGAGCTGAGGCAGGGCTGGAGTAGGGAAGGAATAGCTCTTGTCCTTATGGAATCCTCCACTTGGAGTCTCACACCCCCAAGAAGTAATCTCAAGAGTTCCCAACGCGCAAAGTACCTTCTCTCCCGACCCACACATAAACCACGCTTCTGGAAATGACAGGATTGTTTTGCTGATTTCTTTGTTTGTGTGTCTGTTGCCCAGGAAAGGCTGAGGAAAAGCGAAAGAACTTCCTCTTCCCCACCTCCAAAAAACAAACAAACAAACAAACAAAAAAAACCCAGCATCAATCCACCACCAGCTTGTTGAGTGCCTGCAGCCTCCCTAGCCCAGTTCCTCCTTTTAGGAACCAAAGCCTTGCTCTGCACATGTGATCACAGGAGTTGAACTTGGAATCCTATGCTTGAGGGTCCAACACTTTATTCACTGTGCCACCTCCAGGGGGGGGCTGTTTGAGATTACTAAGGAGAAAGAGATGGCATGTTGAGGGCTCTAAGGCCCAGGGCTGGGCCCATCAATGCGCTTGAGAATGCAAAATTTGAGAGGCCCTTGAGCTAAAGAAAACACTGGGCCCTTGAGCATGAGGTTCCAAGTTTAACTCCCAGCATCACATGAGCCAGAGTGATGCTCTGATGCTCTAGTATTCTCTTTCTCTCTCATAATTTATACATAAATAGACTTTTTTTTTTTTTTTGCTAAGAATGTACAAGTGAATGTTTGGCAAGGCTTCCAGGAAATGAAATGATGGAGTCAGTATTCCTTAAAGAGACAGGGAGCAGGAGGAGTTACCCATAAAAAAAATGGCAATTGGGTCAGGGGCGTCCCTAGAAGGACCAGTAGCCTGATCCAAGTGACCTGTGGAACTTTAAAAGTCGGAGGAAAGTGATCCAGTACCAAACTCAACTTTGACGGCTTCCTTGATCTGCTAGGAGCTGCCCCTTATCTTGGCTTAGATCTTTTCTCCAAGGTGTGATCTTTTTTTAAAAAAAATAATTAATAGTTTGTTAGAAGATTATAAGACCAAAATGTATAGTTCCACATCACATCCAACACCAAAGTTCCATATCCCCACCCTCCCACCTTCCAAAAATAACCACCATAGTTCTCACAAGTCTTATAAGCAGTTTGCTTGCTTCTGTTTTTATTTGGATTTTTTTTTTTTTGGCAAGTTCATATAAATCAGAGCTCTAGAGTCCACATATGAGTGAAACCATCTGATAGTTGTCTTTCTTCTCTTTATTTATTTTGCTAAGCATAATCGCCTCCAGTTCCATCCATTTTGTCCCAAAGGACACAATTTCATCTTTTTTGATTGCAGAGTAATATTCCATAGACTATATATCCCATAACTTCTTTAGCCAGTCATCTGTTGATAGGCATTTAGGCTGCTTCTACTCTTTGACTACTGTGAATGGTGCAGCTACGAACACAGGTGATCAGATGTCTCTTCTAATTAGTGTTTGCATGTCCTTTGGATAAATGCCTAGGAGTGGTATTGCTGGATCATAAGGCACTTCCATTTTTATTTGTTTAGGGACTGTCCATACAGTCTTCCAAAAAGGATGCACCAGTTTGCATTCCCACCAGCAACATAGTAGAGTTCCCTTTGCTCCATAATCTCTCCAACACCTGTCATTTCCTGGTTTGTTGATGTAAGCCATTCTATCAGTGTGAGACGGTATCTCAGTGTAGTTTTAATTTGAATTTCTCTACTGATAAGTGAAGTAGAGCATTTCTTCGTGTGACAGTGGACCATGTATATCTCTTCTTTAGAAAACTGTCTGTTTAGTTCTTTAGCCCATTTCTTTATTGGTTTTTTTTGTTTCTTTTATAGATCTGTACCAATTCTGTATAAATGTTTTATTTCAGTCATTTGTCTAATTTGTCATGTGCAAATATCTTCTTCCATTTACTGAGTTGTGTGATTATCCTTGTGTAGTTTGCTTTTGATGTGTAGATGGTTTTTAGTTTCATATAATGCCATTTATTTACTCTTGTTTTCTTTTTTTTAATTTTTTTATATTTATTTTATTTATTTATTCCCTTTTGTTGCCCTTGTTATTTTATTGTTGTAGTTATTATTGTTGTTGTCGTTGTTGGATAGGACAGAGAGAAATGGAGAGAGGAGGGGAAGACAGAGAGGAGGAGAGAAAGATAGACACCTGCAGACCTGCTTCACCGCCTGTGAAGCGATGCCCCTGCAGGTGGGGAGCCGGGGTTCGAACCGGGATCCTTATGCCGGTCCTTGTGCTTTGCGCCACCTGCGCTTAACCCGCTGCGCTACAGCCCGACTCCCTACTCTTGTTTTCATTTCCCATACTCAGGGGGATTGAGTCTCTAAATACATCTTTAATATGAAGGTCCTGCAAAATTTTCACCAACATTTTCTTCTATAAATTTTAGAGTTTCTGGTCTAATATTTAGATCTTTAATCCATTTTGATTTGACCTTGGTTTATGGTATTAGGTGGTGGTCTAATTTTCCCAGCACTATTTGTTGAAGAGAAATTCTTTAGCCCATTGAATAGTTTTGGACCCTTTGTCATATATTAGGTAGTTGTATATGTAGGCTCATATCTAGGCTTTTGATTTTGCCCCATTGATCCAAGTGTCCATTTTTATTCCAGTACCATGCTGTTTTGATTACTATTGCTTTGTAGTATAATCTGAAGTTGGGAAGCGTATTTTTCTCTTTTTTCTCAGAAGTGTTTTGACAGTTTGTGGCCTTTTGTGGTTCCACACAAATTTTTGGACAAGTTGTTCAATTTGCTTGAAAAATACTATTGGAATTTTGATATGGATTGCATTGAAATTGTAGGTTGCTTTTGGTAGAATGGCCATTTTAATAGTGTTTATTCTTCCAATCCAGGAACAAGGAATATTCTTCCACTTCTGTGTGTCTGTCTCTATTTCTCTAAGCAATATTCTATAGCTTTCACTGTAAAGATCCTTCACCTTCTTTGTGAGATCCACCCCAAGGTATTTCATCTTTTGGGACTCAGTTGTAAATGGGATTGAGTCTTTTATTTCCTTTTCCTCTGATTCCTTGTTTGTATATAGAAATGCCACAGATTTATGTGTACTGATTTTGTATACTACTACTCTACTGAACTTATCAATTATTTCCAGTATATTTTTTGTGGATTCTTTGGGGTTCTCTAGGTATAATAGTATGTCAACAGCAAATAGTGATAGTTGGATTTCTTCGTTTCCAGTCTGTATGCCTTTGATATCTCTTTCTTGTCTGATTGTGGTAGTAAGAACCTTGAGAACTGTGTTGAATAACAGTGGAGATAGTGGACATCCCTTAGGGGAAAACTTTCAGCTTTTCCTCCAAGGTGTGATATTAGGTGAAAGTAATAACACTGACTACTTGCCACACATTGAATCTTTCCCCAGTCCCATGAGAAGTAGGGTTGGTCAGGGATCGCAACTGAAGCATGGAGAAGCTAAACCACCTATCTGGGCCACTGAGTCCTGAAGAATAAATTTGCACTTTGAAACTGGTGAGTCTGTGTCTAGGAGTCCTGCTTCTAATGCCCTGGTCTGGGTCCACGTCCTCCCCAGCCCCTGCCAGTTCACTTCATCAAAATCCACTACAGTAGCCTGACCAACCTTCCCTTTACCCCACCTCCCAGCCACATCAAGTCCACATCTCCCACTGTCAGGCTGGGACCTGATTCTCTCTCCAGTCCAATGGAAATTAACCATGACCCAGAGGCTCGGGTGTGTGTGTGTGTGTGTGTGTGTGTGTGTGTGTGTGTGTGTGTGTGTGTGTTGGGGGTGGGGGGAGAAGGGGGGTTGCTGCGGAAGGTGAACAAGGCAAATAAGACATAATCTTAGCCCTGGGGAGTTTTCCACTCACCCCTCCTAGTCCAGGCAAAAGTACAGATGGAGGCCCACATTCCATATGTCTAAATATTTAAAAGTTATAAATCATGTTAACAAACTGTTAAATAAAATATGTGCTATGTTCCTAGGCGTGCACATGTGCGTGCACGCACACACACACACACACACACACACACACACACACACACACACACACCTTCTGAGAATCTGGAAGGCCAAATTTAGAATTCTCAGGCCTTTCAGAGCACTTTACTAGGTGAGGTGGGAGTACAAGGGAGAGAATAGCCTTTGGATCTTCCCCAGCTCCCAGTCCCCCTCCTTTCCCATCCTCAGCCTCACCTTCAGTTGTGGAAGACTCTAAATGCACAGACACAGACAGCTCAGTCTGTGTGCAGAGCTTTGCATACAACATACTCACTCAGCTCATAGAGCAGTGTGGCTTCATCCTGAAGCTGGGCCTGGCAGACATCCTGCTTGGCATGATGTCTTGTAAGGACTTTGAGTAGAAATTCTAGGGCCCTAGGTATCTGGAGAAGGGAATGGGAGGAGGATGGGTTTGGGTGGGCTCTGAAGGCTTCTTGAAAAGCAAGGAACAACTTAAATAGCCCCCTCATCCATGGGCTGTGGGCACTGGAGGTAAATGTGGATTCCTCTGTGGTCTTCTTTCCTAGCTTCTTGCATCCAATCCGCCAACATCCAGACAGCCTGTTGACTTTCCTTTCTAAACTACTCTCCAGACCCCATTATAGCCCTTGTGGTCCAGGCTCCTCCAATCTGTCTCCAGATCACAATGGCAGCCTCCAAACTGGCCTCCCAGGCCCCAGCCCCATGCCTCCCTCTCTCCTCCCAGTCAAACTGATCTTCCTCCAGTCAGCCTTGACACAAGTTAGGGCTCACTGCCGCCCACAGAGTAAAGCCCAAACTCTTCATATTGGCTGGTTCCAGCCTCTGGCACTACTTTCCCCCATCCCTCATCCCATCTAGTTTTAGCCCACATCCTTCCTAACTCTCAGTGAGGCTCTGACTTTATGTGCTGCTCCTAGCTCCCTGAAACATGTGAGGCATGAACCCCAGGGATTGCTGTCACTTGACCTCTATCTTCATCTGGACCAGTTTCTCCCCTTTCGGAATTCAGTTCTGTATGGTCAAAATCTCCAGTGATCCAAAGGGCCAGACCCAATTCCAGATCTGTCTTCTTCTCATACAGAGTGTAGTTTTTAAAAAGATTTACTTTATTTCATTAGAGATAGATAGGTGAGACAGAAAGAACCAGAGCCACACTCTAGCATATGTGATGCCAGGGACTGAACTCAGAGCCTCATGTTTGAGAGCTCCATCACTTTATCCACTGAAACATCTCCCTGGGCTACAAGAAAGAACCTCTTAAAATATATGTTTGGGACTGGTATGGAGCTCAGTGGTCATGTTTCATATCTATGAGGCCCTGGATTCAATGGCTGAAACTCAAAATTAATTAACCAATGTTAACTAATACATATGCTTGTTTACGTTACTTGTCATTCAATATCCCTAGTGATTTCCATCTTAGCTGAGGATCCAAATGCCTTGCTGAGTCTTCATCCCTGTCATGTTCTGATCCCTGTTTCCTTTGACTCATTTCCTCCTTTCTTCTACCATTTACTCACATTAGCCTTTTGCTTCCCCTTGAACACACAGGTATGCTGGCCACAGGACCTTTGCACAAATTGCTTCCTCCCTTCACAAATGTATTTGTTCAGACAGATCCACCTCCAAAATTATTCTCTCATTGCTTCTACCCCAGCCCAGCCTAGCCCCCACCACACTTCAGGAAACTTCATTGCTATGGTTTCTTTCCCTCAAAACCCCAGGGGTAACCAAAATAAACAAATCAACATAAAATAAAATGGGACACGGAGGTGAGCTGGAGGTGGAATATTGCAAGGTCTTAGGTCAAGGAGAATTTTGTTGTCATCAGTACTTCTTGGCTCCAAACTGACCTTTTCAGATAGAGACAAAGACAGAGGGAGAGAAAGACACCACTGAAGCTTCTTCCAATGCAGTGGGGCCAGTGCACTATCCAGGTGATTTATAATATTTTGCCAGACAAAAATAAAAAGAAACTGGGAGAGGGGTCAGGCAATGGTATGTCCAGTTGAGTGCCTAGGTTACCATGTGCAAGGACCCAGGTTCACCCCCTTATCCCTACTCCATACCTGTAGTGGGGAAGCTTCACAAGCTGTGAAGCAGATCTGCAGGTGTCTCTCTGTCTCTCTTCCTCTCTTCTCAACTTCCCTCTGTCCTATCAAATAAAGAAGAAAGAAAGAAAGAAAGAAAGAAAGAAAGAAAGAAAGAAAGAAAGAAAGGAAGAAAGAAAGAAAGAAAGGAAGACAAACCATCAGAATTGGTAGATTTGTCATATAGGCACCAAGCTCCAGGGATAAACTTGGTGGCAATAAAATAAATAAATAAATAAATATTGAGGGAAAGAATAAATAAAAGAGTTCAAACTAGCTTCTAGTACACCGCCAGTCACAGAAACTTCCAGGTGATCAGCATCATCTTCAAGTCAGATACCCTAAGGCCTGACTTTTAACACTTCTAGAGTTGCTCACCCTGACTTAGTCTAAACTCCTAAAATTGGTTTTGGACACACTTGTCCTGCCCCCACACACACACACACACAACCCTGGCCACGCTCAAGGATGCTGGAATTTGCATGATGAGGTGTTTGGAACAAGGGTTAGAGGTGAGGACTTTCAGGGGGGAAAGGCAGAGAAGGCACAGGGAGATCATAACTGCTGTGCCAACTGGGAGCAATCACAGGCCCCTTTCTGGCATCACCTCTGGCCAGGCCTCCAGACAGAGTGTCTGGGGCTTCCCCTCCCCTGGGCACACCCCCCAGGCTTCACTCTGGGTCAGTTGGAGCCTGAAGTGGCTTTTAAGCAATTAGACTGAGAACTGGGCACTTGCAAATCTAATTGTTTCAAAAGCCCTTGAAGGGTTTGAGTCTGAGCTCTTAAAATGCCAACGAAGAAGGAAATCAGTGACTGTGGGAAGTGTGGAGGCCCAGGCTCCTCCACTCCCTGCATTTACCTCTCTGTCTTCCAGAGGTCCAGCAGGTTCTGAGCAGAAAAGGTCCTTCCCGTAGGCTCTGACAGCCTTGTCCCCTCCCTTGCACTTCAGGTCTCCAAGTCCCTATTTAACCAGTGTCAGTGCCCTCCCCAGCAGAGTTGGTGAGAACTGGAGATGGTCAGGAGGCAGACCCCTCTCCCCACAGGCCCAACATCTCACCTCTACTCCTAAAAGCTGCCCCCTCTCCTTTCCCTTGTTTCATAGTGGCTGCACACCTACTTGTGGGCTGACTGCTTCAGAAGAAAAAGATGCCCAACTCCAGAAGGAGGAAAGGCCTGCTCTGGAGAAAGTGCAGCAACGAATGTAAGGGATCATAGAGATGTGTAGAAACAGGGAGCCCAGGACATGCAGCCAAGCCACATGAGAAAATTAGGGGGCATGCCATGGCGGGGGAGGGGGAGCGGATCAGCTGGGCCTACAGGACAGAACAAAGCACTGTGCAGGTCAAATTCAGAAGAGGATAGGTTGTGAGCCCTGGGAATGAACATGAACCAAAAGCAGAGGAGCCTGAGGCCTAGCATCCTGCCCATCAGACTCTGACTCAGTTTCCTCATCAGTAAACTAGATCCCAAATTAGCTCAGTAGATCCAGTGTGTGTCTTCTGAGGTCTAGTGTTCCACAAGAGAGCTTTGGACCACTTTGGGGGTGGGGGTGGGGTGTGGGGGAAAGTAGGGAAGCAAAGTATGATAGATTTAGTCTCTCCTCCCCCACTCCTGTCCCCAACTCAGCATCCAACCGTTTCTTCCCATATCCTAGTTTAACAAGAGCTACAACTAAGCTGTTACTTACTTTAGCAAATGTAAGGTGTAGTCCAGGTTCAGTTCATTGAAAGACTGTGCTGCCTCTAAGCCATTCTACCCTCTCTGTAAACTCCTAGACTAGATCATTCCTGGGGTCCTTTCTTGTTCTGGGTGCAGGGTCTAGTAGCTCACGTTTATCCCTTTCTCCACTGAGAACAGAGAGAAGTGAACCCAGGGCCTAGTGTGTAGTGGCCAAATTTTGAAAACCCCACCAAAGGCCTGATGTCCTAGAACCTGGCCCCCAAAGAAAGTGGAATGATAAAACACTTAGTTGATACCCGAAAATCCACCACTAGAGCACCATCCTTTTCATTTAGGCAAAGTCACCTCACTTTTTTTGGAGGTGGGGGAGATTTGTCATTTTTATTTTATTTTATTTTTTTATTTTTTATTTTTTCTGTACATTATTTTTATTTGTTTGATACAGATAAATTGATAGGGGAGAGAGGTAGAGAGGGGGAGAGACAGAGAGATACCTGCAGCCCTGCTACACCACTCGTGAAGCTTTCCCCCTGCAGCTGGGGACCAGAGGCTTGAACCCAGGACCTTGCGTACTGTAATGTGTGTGCTTAACCAGGTGTGCCACCACCTGGTCCCTGATTTGTCATTTTTAAACTTTACTTATTTTATTTGATAGGACAGGGATAAATTGAGAGGGAAGGACAACAGAGAGAGAAGGGCTGGGGAGACAGCATAATGGTTCTGCAAAATATTTTCATGCCTGAGGCTCCTAAATCCCATGTTCAATCTCTAGCACCACCATAAGCCAGAGCTGAGCAGTGCTCTGATTGCTTTCCATGTGTGTCTTTTTCTGTCTCTCTGTCATTAAAAATAAATTAACTTTAAAAGAGAGAGGGAGAGAGAGAGGGAGAGAGAGGGAGAGGGAGAGACCTGCAGCATTGCTTCACCACTTTTTGAAGCTTTCCCCCTGCAGGGGGTTTGGAGGCTTGAACCTAGGTCTTTGTACATGGTAACACCTTCACTTAACCAGGTGTGCCATTCATTGCCCATTCCCTAAGATTTATTTATCATTAGTGAGAAAGAGAGGAAAAAGAAAGAGAAAACTAGAATAGAGCATCACTCCAGCAGATTCAATGCTAGGGACTGAACTCAGGACATTATGTTTGAGAGTCCAACATTTTATCCATTGTGTCAGCACCCTCCCTTCTACTTTGTTTTCATAAGGTTGAATTACCTTTCCTTTCACTGGATTGTGAAAAAGTCACCTTGGAGTTGCTGCCAGGAGACCTAAGGCTGTATGAGAGAGCAGGAGGTCATCACAGGCAAAGTCTAAAGTTTGGACACACAGCAGCCTGCCAACCAGCTTAGAGTCAGGGCTTTCAGACAGGGTGGAGGGTCTCCAGGAATGCTAGAGGAAATTGTGGAGCACATCAAAGAATGGATAGGCAAAGAGCTCTTTGGCAAAATGCACTTTTCTCTTGAAAGGGTCACTTTAAAAGCTATTATCAGCCATATTTACCTTGGTGTGAATGAAGCCTCTTAGTTGCTGGGGGAGAGGAGAGGTTCTGGAAACCAAGTGTCATTGTGAGAAAAAAAATACATAAAGAAAGGTGATGAAAGCCAGACAGTTGCTCACATAACTCTGTCCTAGCCTATACTACCTCTCACCTGCCCATCTCCCCTCAACAAACCCTCAGCTTCTCCTCAGACTCTCCCCTCTATTCCTCTCTAGAAGCCCAGACCAGCTCAGGGTATAGGTGCTGAAAGGTGCTTTCAGACTGAGGGAAAAAGTATTTGGCCCAGAACAGGGGGGCATAGAAGACAGGGGTGTCAGGTCAGTGCAACTATGAGGGGTGTGGCCCAGAGTGTAAATACTGAGAGGAGTAGTTTCCGGAAGGAGTAGAAATTTCTACCTGCCTTCCACTCCCTTACCCACCTGCCACGTCCCCCTTTCTTCACTCCACAAAGCACAGACAGAAGTCAGTGGAGTCATTGTAAAGGCATCTCTCCCTGCTCAGGAGTTTCCCCCAACCCCCAACCCCCAGCACACTCACACTCACATGTACACACACATACACACACACACACACACACACACACAACACACACCTTTGCTCACTGCCTGTAGCACTTGGGCCCCATCCTCAGAGACCACCAAGCCCCCTGCCCTGGGCCCCACTCCTCTTAGGATCAGCTTCTATCTATAAAAGCCCAGGTAGGGCAAAAATAAATAAAAAACATCAAATGCTGCCATGGAAACACTACAGTCATGGGCTGAAAAGCATGAGTGTAGCTTAGAACAGGTCACTTCACTTCTCTAGATTTTTGTGTCTTTCACAATGGACAACATAAGTGTGAAGGCAGTTTGAAGAGTATAAGAAACCCTTCAAGGGTAGAAATAAATACTAAGCATTTAATTGTGGGCTCAGATCTTGTCTCCAGCTCCTATTAGTTTAGTGGGCTTGAGCAAGTCACTGAGTTCTTTGTGCCTCAGCTTTCTTATTAGAAATGCCACTTTTGTTTCTTTTTTTATTATGTATTTTATTTTATTTACTTTATTTTTTTAGTCCCTTTTTTAATTTCTTTTTTTATATTTATTTTATTTATTTATTCCCTTTTGTTGCCCTTGTTGTTTTATTGTTGTAGTTATTATTGTTGTTGTCATTGTTGGATAGGACAGAGAGAAATGGAGAGAGGGAGGGGAAGACAGAGAGGAGGAGAGAAAGATAGACACCTGCAGACCTGCTTCACTGCCTGTGAAGCAACTCCCCTGCAGGTGGGGAGCCGGGGTTCGAACCGGGATCCTTATGCCGGTCCTTGTGCTTTGCGTCACCTGTGCTTAGCCCGCTGCACTACAGCCCGACTCCCTTATTTATTTTATTTTATTTTATTTTATTTTATTTTATTTTATTTTATTTTACCAGAGCACTGATCAGCTCTGGCTTATAGTGGTGTGGGGATTGAACCTGGAACTTCAGAGCCTCAGGTATGATGGTCTGTTTGCATAACCATTATGCTATCTACCCCCCCCCCCCAGAGATGGCACTTTTAGAAGGGGTATTAGGTGGGATAATGTATGCGAACTACCAGTTCAGGCCTCAGATGTGGTAGAAATTAGTACTCCATTGATATACTTCCTTCAACCTTAGGATTGTAAGACACACAACTTTTTTTATATTCCACTAAGAAATGCTACTAGGGCTGGGAGGAATAGTATGGTGATTTATGCAGCAGACTTCTAAGCCTGAGGCACCAGCAGTACCAGGTTCAATACCCAGTGCTACCATAAACCAGAGCTGAGTAGGGCTCTGGATAGATCTTGGAGTTAGTGAAATACTGTATTATTAGGAGGATGTAGGGAGTAGGAGGACACAAGAAGACCAAACTCTATACCAATAGCTTTCCAGTAAGGAGTACATTTATTTTTTTAAAGACATATATATTTTATGAGAGAAATCAGACACTGCTTTGGCACAGCTGATACTGGGGATAAAATCTGGGGCCTCATATATGTAATTCTTGTGTTCTACCTGCTGATTTACCTCTCCAGACGCTGGAAATGCATTTTAGAATAGGATACCTAGGGCTGGGGAGATAGCATAGTGGCTACGCAAACAGACTCTCATGCCCGAGGCTCCTAGGTCCCAAGTTTGATTCCCTGCACTACCTAAAGCCAGAGCTGAGCAGTTCTCTGGAACAAAAAAAAAAAGGAGGATACCTAAATTGCATCACAATTAAATCCAAATCCCTGGACATGGCCCAGTCATCTTTCTGTGCCTAGGTTTCCCTATCTGGAAAAAAAAAAATCTTTAGGGGCTGTTACATCAAATGAATGAATTCATACAGGCAGCCCAGAACCATAGAAATGCTCAAATAAATGCTAATAATCGCTCAGCTCAGAACCCCTGACTCATAGTAGGTGCTTTTTAAATGCTGGTGAATTCCAAGAGTGAATGTTGTCATGTGACTAGTGTCTCCTTCCTCTCCAATTATGGCTTGAAGAGGCCCATCTGGCCTCTATCTGGGGTTAGAAGCCCAAATAGAGGCTCACAGGCCCAAAGGACCTCTGTGCAAAGTCCAAGGGAACCACACCCTTCCCAGGCACTGCACCCCACCCCAGCCCAGGATTGCTGTGTTCTAGGCAGTTTAGTCATACCTTCCAGGGCCACAAGGAGTTAATAGAGAAACTTCTTCCCCTAGCTTCTGCCCCTTGCCTTCCTCACTATTCTTATTTTCTTTTCTGTCAAGATTAGTCTTGTGTTGCTCCTCTATCTCAGCCTGGAGAATAAACATGTGGTCTGTAGGCAGAGAAACCCCAGGCTCAAAGACCCTCCTGCCCCCACCCTGGCAGCATAAACCCAGGGCTTTTAAGCAAGGAATGGTTTTCCGTAAATCTCTCCTATCAGCAGAAACCTTTGAAAGAGTTTGTTTAAAGGCTGGGGAGATAAACAGCAAGGAGAAGTGTTTGTTTAAGATGTATGTTCTGTGTGGTCACTCTGGGGCCTAGATTTACATCTAAGGAGAGAGCAGCCACTCAGAGCCCAGGGTGGGGGCCTCTCAGGGGCCCCCAGGCCTCGGGGTGTGGACTTCAGCAAGGCAGGGGCCCAGTCTTTGGGGGAGGGAGGTGAGTGATACTGTGGGCCTCTCCCAGGCTAGGGGTGGCAGTGGGGGGGTGGGGGGTGGTGAGAGGAGACTCAGGAAGTGAAGAAACCCTTCTGACTTGTTAGGTGGGAAGGGTAACTCCCAGGAGGACCTGAGCAGAGACCCACCAGGAAGCAACCACCTTCCACCCAACTCAGTTGAGAACAGGTCCCTCCCTCAATGGCTTCATACTCAGCAGTCCCCAAATAAATGAAGACTTGACTTGGGTAAGGTACTGCCATCCCTGGACAAGCTTTGGACAAGCTTCCCCCTCCACGACCAGAGTCTTAGCTTTTCTCTTGGAAAAATAACACACCTCCCTCAAAGGATCTTGCAGATTCTCCTCCGATTTTGCATACGCACACAGAGCACCTGCTGTGTACCGACACTGCATGCCCTGGCCAGAACAGGAAGCAAAAGCAACTCTGCCCTTTTGGAAGCTAAACTGGAAAGAAACAGTGAGCCTCATGAGTCAATTATAGACAGCTTATCCTTGGTCAGTAATGGTTTGAGCTATACTTATATGCGGTTGTTTCTGTTTGTTAGTTTGTTTCCTCTACACAATTGGCCCTCCTTATCAGAAGGCTCCACAGTCACATATTCAACCAGCCACAGATGCAGACCCTGAGGACCTAGGGGAGAGCCAAAAGATCACTTGACTACCCTCAGATTTTCTTTCTTTCTTTTTCCTTCCTTTTTTTTTTTTTTTTTGCCACCAGGGTTATCACTGGGGCTTGTAGACCTACACTACAAATCCACTGCTCGTGGTGACCATTTTATTTTCCATTTTGTGTTGTCATTGCTCTTTTTTCCTTTTCTTATTATTGCCACCTGAGGTTATCAGTGGGGCATCCACTGCTCCCAGGAATCTTCCCCCACCCCCACCTTCTTTTATTTGAAAGGATAGAGAGAAGTTGAGAGAAGGAAGACAGAGAGGGAGTGAGAAAGAGAGATATCTACAATCCTGCTTCACCACTCCTGATGCTCCCTTCCCACCCCACCCCCAACCCCAGCAGGTGAGGACCCAGGATCTTGAACCCAGGTCCCTACACATGGCTAGAGGAGGGCTGGGGGCTCCTGAACCTAATGTCCTTTAGCTACCAGGGGATATATGTAGTTAAATTGAGGGGAGTGGTAAGTCATAAGGGGATTTTTTTTCTTTTAATTTTTATTTATTTATTTACTTACTTACTTTCCCTTTTTGTTGCCTTTGTTGTTTTTTATTGTTGTTGATGTTGTCATTGTTAGATAGGACAGAGAAAAATGGAGAGAGGAGGGAAAGACAGAGTGGGAGAGAGAAAGATAGACACCTGCAGACCTGCTTCACCACCTGTGAAGCAACTCCCCTGCAGGTGAGGAGCCGGGGGCTCGAACTGGGATCCTTACACTGGTCCTTGTGCTTCACACCAAGTGTGCTTAACCCACTGCACTACCGCCCGATAAAGGGGTTTTTAATGACGAAAGGCTCAGTGCATCTGTCACCTTGTTCAGAGGCAGCTATGTCAGTAAGGGAGAGGGGCTGTGGAAAGAGACAGAAAAGGTACAAGGAACTGGAAAATGCTGGTACACTTGGCCTTGTTGAAAAAGTGGTCTTGAAGCAGATGCAGATTTTTGAAGCAGTAGGGGATGGTGGTCCTGACAGAACCCTCAGCCAATATCAGATAATTCATATTCTGAAGCATGATCCTCTGGCCAGTAAATAAATGTGGGTGCTGTCTTGTCTGGAGAATCACTGAGGGTAGTGAGCCTTCTAGGAAGAAGCAGGGCCTGATTTGGATTCCCCCTGGAATTCCTTCTCATTGCCAGAGAGGAAAGAAAACATCTAGGAGGTGGGGGAACGAGGCAGACAGACCCAGGACAGAGTTCATTCCCCATGTCCCAGAGTGCCTGAGGAGTCTAGGGGCAAAAGTCATTTATTCTCAAGGAAAGTCCTCAGGGGGACAGGAGGCTAGACCCCATCCCAGCTCAGCCACATGTCCATCAGTCCTCTGGGGCAAATCACCAGCAGCTTCCCTCGCTTTCCCTCCACAGTAAAATGGGAACAACTATAAATTTACCTCACTGGGAAGCTGGGAGAATGAATGGAGGTATGAGAAGAGAAGGGTTTCTGTTTAGAACAATAGGTGCTCAACAAATGTTGACTAGGCTCAAGCCCTCCCTCATCCTTTCAGATTCCTTCTGATTTTTTCCTTCAGAGGGTGATCCTCATTGACCCGGCAGGACCCAGAATGGGAGGAGAAGAGACTGGATATCTAGGCATTGTCTTTGTGTTTACCTGAAAGACCCTCCCACTGGAAAAAGTTTAGATATGTTCCTGAGTTCCAGAGAATGAGATAGTCCATTTAGGAAAACAAATTTCACTCCTCCCAGTCAGGAGGATTTCCCATTGGTCAGAGTTGTGTGGCTGCAGAACAGCCATCTTCAGGGGAGTGTGAAGAGAAATAGCAGAGGCTTGGGTGGTGACTGAGCAGAGGGGATCCCTGCTCTGGGAAGAATTTGGACCTGTTTTTTTTTTTTAGAGACCTTTGCAATTTTTTTTCTCCCTTCCTTCCTTTTTTTTTTTTTCTCCCTTCCTTCCTTTCTTTCTCTCTCTTCTTCTTCTATTTTTTTTTTTAAATAAGCCAGATCTGCTGCATGAACCAAGGATTTGAGCATGCATGATTGTATGATTTCAGATTTCACCATTCCTGAGGTGCTTTCTCATTCAGAGTGCAAGATGAGGTGTGCTGTGCTGTGGCGTTTTAGTGCTGGGACTCAGATCCAGTGCATACACATGGAGAAGCAGGCACCCTATTCTTTTAGCCTCCGTTTTAAGATTGAGGATGGGGTGGGGTGGTATTTCTTCCCCTCCTCATCCTCTTCCTCCTCCTTCTTTTGATATAGAGAGGCAGGGGGTGGGGCACACACTGAAGCATACTATCTAAGTGAGCAGTTTTGCTGGCCTAGAGTTTTACTTTTGATCCATCCCAGGCCCCAAATTAAATCAAGATCTGCCTCCACCCCAGACTATCTTCATCCCCTTGTGAAGACTTGCCTGGTCATAGTCCTTAGAGTTCTACTGTGTGACAGGTCAGTATAGCTGATGGATAAGTTCTTACTAAGTTCAGAACCTGGGGCCAGGCAGTGGCACACCTGGTTAAGCACGCACACGACTAAATTCGGAACCATTACAGATTAGATGTTAGTCCTGCCCAGGTAAGCCAGGTGTATTTTTTCCCATTTTTTATTGATAACCAATAGTGGGCTACAATATTTTAAAATTACAATGTATAGGTCCAACCAGCTGTAATTTTTTAAAGTATATATTTATTTTATTTATTTCATATGAAACAGATAAAACAGGGAGGAGGAGGAGAGAGAGCGAGGGAGAGAAAAATCAGAGTATTACTCCAGTACATGCCATGCCAGGAATCAAACCAGGAATCTCAGGCATGAAAGTCCAATGCTCTACCAGCCAGGCTATCTCTTCAGTCAGATTCCAGGTGCAGCTTGACAGGATACAGAGTGTGTTAACTCAAAAGTACAAAGAAAGGTAGAATTTCAAGAGAAGTCACCTTGGGGAAATGTACCTGAGTTGTTTTTTTCAAGAGTTCCCCACACCCCACCTCCAATAAGATTAACTTGAGCTAAAATCACTAACCAAGCTGGACGATTTAAAGGGCAGAAGAGGCAGCCTCAGTGCTCCCTCCCAGAGCACCTTCCTTCTACCCCATGAAGCAGTCTGCTTGGCAGCTGGGAGCCAGTACTTTTCTCTTCAAAACCTCTGCTTCTCCTCCTCCTTCTCCTTCCTTGCCACCTCCCCCAGCCCTCCCCAAAAGGAGGATGCCCCTTCTGTTGAGTACACAGCCTGTAATTTTGCTGTCAGATCTCAGCCAGGAGGTCAGTGTTGTGACTGACTGTGTAAGGATCGCTCCCTTAAGGGTAATTACACTCAATTCCCTCTGAAGGACAGCTCTCTCTGGATAGAATACAAGAAAACCCCCCATTCACGGAAATTCATGATTTCGGTGCTTGTCACTAGCACCCAGGCAGCTAGTGCCTTTGCAGCATTCTGGGGCAATGTGTTTGTGGATGGGGGAGGGGAGGGGTGTGTGTGAATGGTCAAGCAGCAAGAGGAGGGGGACCCAGAAGGGCCACACTAGGAGCTGGAAGGCCCAGGGTCTGGGCCAGAGCCAAGGGCATCTCCAGGCTGAGCTGGCAGTTTCCCAGAGGGC